>NC_133648.1:173188877-173488877 GCF_009905375.1 Apium graveolens | reverse complement strand
AATGCAGATACTTGCATTGCATGATTTGTGAAAATGAAAATTTGGAGCAATTTGCTTTCTATGATCCCGGAGTCTCGTTTACCTTGAACATCAATTTTGAAGATAATTTGGTTAGTCGATTTAAAGAGTGTAATCCTGATCGTCTCTTTTTTATGCCACATAATACCAAGTAAGTACATAAAAAATGTCTCCAGATTTATTATAAATTGCTTTATTTATTTATTTATAAGCATGAAAATCAAAATGATATGATTCTGATATTAATTATGTTTATTATAAATATTTTTAAAAAAATAGCTGCCATTGGATATTGGTTGTGATTTGGGCGGGCGAGGTTTTCATACTCAATCCTCTGCCTCGTTCAACTATCTTTCCCGAGTTGAAAAAAACAATATCAAGGTATTTGCATTTAATTTCAAGTGAATATTTTCATTATTGAGATATCAATCAACTTGTGTTATTGATACTGCTAAGATGACAGGGCTGTGATTGCGTTCAATGTTCAGGCCGGAAGGGGAAATAAAGCACCGACTATCAGATATATTACAGTAAGAACCAGGGGCATTAATTTACTTATTAGTCAGAGTTTTTTCGGTTAGATAGGGGCATTAATTTACTTATTAATTGGTCTGAGTTTTTTTGATTAAATAGGGATGCCCCAAACAGCCCGATGGAACTGAATGCGGCTATGTTGTTATGTGGTATATGAAAGAAATTGCCATGGATAATGAAATGACATTTGTTAAAAAGGTATATTTTTTTTTGCTTAATTCATTCTTGATATAATTGGTGTACATATAATTTGTGGTAGAATTCATTGTTACTAATTCCTGTATGTTACATTTTTCAGTCGTCGACGAAGAATCGAAAGGTGACTGTTCCCAAGGCTGAGCTAGACGAGGTTCGATGTGAGACTCTTAGCCATATCGAGTCCTTATAATAAAAAGGCCTAATCTGCAGCTCCTTTATGTGGACTGAATTTGTAAGAGCTACTAGTGGTTTTTGTTGATAAATGGGGGAACTTTAGTTGGTAAATTTCTGTTTGGGATGAACTATGTAAATGATCGATGGTGGAAATGTCTAGTACATGGTTTTACAGTTATGTAGTTTGTTTGGATTATGTAGTTTGGTTGATGGTGGATATATTTACGTACTTGGTATAATATATGGTAAATGAATGAATGTATGTTTGGTTTTGCATTTGTTTTGGTTTGGTTAGTTTTGGAATGGTAATATGGCAGTTGGTATATTTTTGGATGACTCTTGTTTGGGTTTTGGGCATTTGATTGAAACAAGGGATTCATGAATAAAAAAAATAAACAAACATCACTTCATGAACAAAATAACTGATGTAAAATGTAGTCAAATAAGACATTTCATACAATAAACTGATGTCATAAGCAGGCACATATATCAGCTAACAAGAAATGACTGATGTAAAACAATATAAAAGATATCACATTTTGAAAGAACTGATGTTAAAGACACACAAAGACATCGGTTTCATTAAAAAAAGAAAGGTACGACATCGCTTCTGATAAAAGACTGATGTAAAATGTTAAGTTACACATCAGTTTAACAAGTTTTTCGATGTTAATGTATCATATTGCTTTATATGTGATAAGTTTAAAATGATATACATGACATATGAATGAATAACTGAAACCATAGTGAAGGTATACATTGAAGAAAAATACATCACAATGTTAGGGAAAAGGATGTCTAAACTGTGTATAGACATCGGCTAATAAGCGATGTGTAATGCACCTACCTTTCTCATCGCATGCAAAGACATCGCTCGGATTTTAAATAGACATCGGCTAATAAGCGATGTCTATTGACAAATTTCTAGTAGTGCCTCCCTTCTTCCTTCCTTTCTCTATCTCATCATCTTGTTCCAACTCAAGCTCATAAGCTTTGAGAATGCCATATAGTCTCTCCAAAGTAAATTCCTTATAATCTTGAAAATTTCTGAGAGAGATAGCCATAGGCTTCCATTCTTTTAGTATAGATCTAAGGAATTTTTTGTTTGAATCCTTTGTCTGATCGACTCTTCCATGCAGCTTCAGTGCATTTAGTATTTTTTCAAATCTATTGAAAATGTAACTTAAAGAATCAATGTCTTCACAATGAAAGTGCTCATACTGCTGGATTAGAAGTTGCATCTTGTTTTCCCTCACTTACTCAGTTCCATCACATATGATTTGAATTTTATCCCACATATCCTTAATGTATTTACAGTTGATAACATTGTCAAACATGTCACCATCAAGACCATTGAACATAATGTTCATAGCCTTTTTATCTGTGTGCACTTGCTTAATATCTTCATATGTGCATTCTGATTGTGGCTTTGGAATGCTTTGCTCATTTCCTCCAGCTCCTTCAACATCTTTAGCAGCTCTTCAAGGAACATGAGGACCTTTCTCAATGCAATCAATATACCTTTCATCTTGAGAGAGGAGACGCAGGTGCATTTTCACCTTCCAATGGTGATAGTTGTCCTTATCCAGAAAAAGGATCTTTACTCTAATATCCTTCATGCTCATGTTGTTAGTTGTTTTGATCTTTAAACTCTTAGTGTGTTAAGAGCTTTCTCTCATACCAATTGTTATTCCCAAACAATCTAACAATAGAATTACAGAAGGGGGGTGTGACACCCTCAATCTCGGGGTTAGGAAATGAGGACACACACAACAATAAACTATCATAGGATTTGCATAAACCCCGATTAACTACTAACAGGATCAAATAGGATAAAGTTTGAGACAAAATTACAACTACCAACCAAAATATATTAATTACAACCAAAAATAAAACCAAATTTACATAATCGTTTCCGACTTAGAACCGACAGATAACCCATTGTATTTTTACAACTCTCAAACTAAGTGATTGCTCAAACATAACCTGTAGTACCTGCTCTGGCATCTGGAAGCCTACAAAATGGTAGGGACCACCAGGTACGATCTTACGAGCAATGTACCTAACTATGGCCATCCTCTTACTTAACTGTCATGGTTAGAACAAAGCAAAACATATGAGTATAAAACTCAGCAAGTAACTATATGACAGTTCTACGATACAATATCTATATTATACCATAACTGTTTTTCAGGCATTCTACTTTAACATCTCTAGGTGGCAGATTTCTGTCTTTGGGCTATAAAAGGGTTATGAAGAAAGATTTGAGATTTCGGGATTCAAAGCTCAAGATAGAATGAAAGACGACATTCATCACAAATCACTAACAGGATCTCAAATATCTTTCAAGTGCAAAACAATAATCTATTCAACTATGGGAATCAATTATATAATTGATAATAATATCAAAATAAGAATCAGGGTTCACAAACTTTATGCTACTAAATATCACAATCAACTCTCTTTTCAGAATATTATAAGCCATTTCATTTTTCAAAGAATCAATTACTGAATAAGGAATTCAATTTCTCTTTAAATGATATGGAACCCTTGATTGGACTACTTTAACATTCAATTCATATTAATAATATGGGTGATCAGCCTGTACCGACCTCCATCTGGTCTTTAAGGTACCTATGGCAGAATTTCATCCTTAAATCGGACTAGCCCTGCTAGCCTCTTATATGACTGGACTAGTCCCACTAGTCTCTTACGTCTCAATCCAATCCATCAGGAATTCATTTGGAAAACCTTGTGTTGGAAAAGAAAGGTTTTTACTAAGTTCATTTTATCATTACCGAAATTATGAAATCATTCAGACTCTTTCAAGTCGAAACTCATTCTTAAGTTTAATTTCAAGGATTCAAAGAAAATGAATGAATCAAAGATAATCAAAGTTCAATGCTAGGGATCTTGATCAAATATTCACAAGGTATACAAGTTAGGGAATCATAGCAGTTCTAAAGCTCATCATGGATAAGATTACAAAGGAATAAAGGATTATTATGCAAGGGGTTCATAAAGGTTCTTATAGGATTTACAAGAATTCAAGGTATTAACAGGTGATCAGGATATGAATAAAAGGGTTTCTATAAGGATTGAACAATAATCATATCAGTAATAGGTTCACAAGGACAGTGACAGGGTATCTCAAGAATCAATAATAGGTGAACAAGTGCAATAAAAGTTCAATACTCTATAATGCATGAACAATATCCTCTCTATAAATAATTTACACAAGTAAGCAGAGTTACTTCCCTGAATTCGCTTTCCTGTTTCACAAAGCTTGAACTACTGCCACCTAGTACACTTTTCCCTTTCCTAGCCTGAATGCCTTCACGCTCCGAATCTACAATCCAACAATAAAACCCTAATTAGATTCTCACTCGACGTTCCCTAAGAGTATATATACTCACAAAGCACGTTTAAACCAAAACTTGTACACTTTAACCAAATAGTCATTGAATCACATATTATGACGCAAATATGACACATAACATATAATCCTTGTATTCAAACTCTATACTCGAGTTATCATATCAATTATATAACCTCATATGATGACTCAATCCTTCCTTTTATATCATTTAAATCGAACCAAAACAAACAAATGAATCACACAACTCTTGGAAATCTCACATGCAATCACTTGGCAAGGTATTAGAATCAAATCAATCACTTTTATACTTAAAAACCATTCGGCTTTAAGAAAAAACACAATCAAACATCAAGCAATGACATGCAATTAATAAAGTCACATATAAACTTGAGATCAAGCCTTCACTCATCCTTTTACATCATTTTTAGCTCAAATCATTACATGCAAAATTATAACTTAACATGCATTTCATACTTCTTCCAAAACAAAATCCAATTTATCTCTACAATCCATTTAATCACAAATTAAAACCTAAACATGGTTGATCATTCACTTGAACACATAGTTCGACTTAATGCCTTAAGAACAAGTAAGAACACTCGAGATTTCCAATAATCAAGACATGCATGCATCATTTGGGATTCATAAACCATAACTCAAACTATTTATTCAATAATCTCTACAATCAATCAATAATAAACCATTTACATAATTTAATAATCAAGAACCACTTGGGTTTTAAGCAAAACAACACATGCAACTTCTAATTCGATTCTTTGAACCATCAATTAATCTAATTTCTCAATATTTTCTAAAACAATCATCCACAACCATTTAAATTAACAAAAATTAACTTAATAACTTTTGAAATCAAAATTCCATTTGGTTTTAAGTAAAACACCACATGCAAACACAGAAAGTTAGTTTAAGGATACTAGAGCTCAGTTTTTTTTAACATCATCACTCACCACCGGTTCACCGGAGTTCATCGCCGGTGGCGGTGGCTTGACGGTGGTGCCCCCACTCGGGGGTTTCCAACCTTCAACCACCAATATTTACAACAAATATACAAATGCAAGCACATATCATCATTCCAAATCATTTATAAATCAAAACCCTTTTCATTTATAAACCAAAATCCAACTTTGGATTTTTCAAAAAATTTGGAGATAGAAACATGCATCTATATATATAGTTAGATGAAGCAAAATCTCACATAATCATGGTCTTACAATCGAAAAATGATGAAGAACAAGGGAAAGATTGAAGAGAGAGAGTACCGAGAGTGAGAGAGAGAGAGAGAGAAAGTCCCGGGAGAGAGTGAGAGAGAGGAATGACATAATGAGAGAAAAGAGAGAGTTCGGGGTGAGGAAAAGAAAGAAAAAGGCTGGGGTGGGGTTTATATACTACCAAGGGAGGGTAGTTTAGTAATTAGGTAATTACATTTCCAAATCATTCTTCATTCTTTTCCAAAAACGAATTTGATTAGTAAATATCTGTATCGGAAAAGATGGAATTAATACGAATAATAATTTTAGAACGGAAATCTCGAAATTATGGCTTTTTTAAAATAATTTTTGAGCGTATAATTTATTTAATACAGATTTTACAAGATTGCGCTCAAAATATAATTATAACTCGATAAAATCATTTTAAAATACACCGATCATGAAAAAAATCCATCTTTCATTTTTATAAAGTCTCTAGGACTATTTTCAAGATAACAAAACAACTTTCACACCTTGAACATACTCGGCTAATTTTATAAAAACATTTAAAGGTCCAATAAACCTTATTTTAAATCAAATAAATCCCTTAAAATCATTTAAAAATTAGCAGAGCATATAATCAAACATATTTCCAAGCAATAGCACATATTCACGTATCACGACTCATATTCGATCACAAATTTCCTTTTTACTATTATTATTCCCCTTTTCGCGTATCGGGTCGCGTTCTGCTTGACAGCCCGACGCTAAGCGTTTCAATTACGTTTCACAATCAATTCTCTATACCAACTGACATGTCACTAGAATCTAATACTTACTTAAAAATTTCCATTTCACATAACAACACATAGTTCACATTTAAACACTTTGATCCCTTTTTAAGACGGGTTCCGTTCTACCTGACGGCCCGACAACACATCTTATCCCCTAAGCTGACTCATCAAACTGGAACGCGTCATTTTACGTTCCCAGTTACTTATATACAATAAGGAAAATTAACCAAAAAAATCATTACTCCCTTTATTAAATCACATAAATTATAGTTACACCAAAAAATCATACTTTATTCTCTTAATTACGTCGCGAAATTCCTAGTCGTTACAATCTACCCCCCTTAAAAGGATTCTGACCCCAGAGTCAAGTCTAAGGAAATATATGGGGATACTTTTCTTGCATTTCACTTTCTAATTCCCAAGTTGACTCTTCCACTATTGGATTTCTCTACAACACTCTAATTAGAGGTACAACTTTATTTCTGAGCGTCTTCTCTTTTCGATCTAAGATTCGAACTGGTAGTTCCATATAAGACAAATCTTGTTGTATTTCCACTGGTTCCAATTCGATCGCATGACTTGCATCAGCATTATATTTCTTTAGAAGAGAAACTTGAAACACGTTATGAAGATGTTGCATCTGCGGGGGTAATGCTAATTCGTAAGCCACTCTTCCAACTTGTCGTAATATTTCGAATGGTCCAATATAACTATGACTCAACTTCCCTTTCTTTCTGAATCTAGATAAACCTTTCCACGAAGATATTTTTAACAACACTTTGTCTCCAGGATCGAATTGCATATCTTTTCGTTCTCGATTCGCATACTTCTTTTGTCGATCTTGAGCAGTAATTAACCTTTTTCGAATCATTTCCACTTTCTCTTTCGTCTGTTGAAGTAGCTCTGGCCAATTAATTTGCGCTCACCAACTTCGTCCCAATATGTAGGGGATCTACATTTTCTTCCATACAACGCTTTATAAGGCGATATGCCAATACTCGCGTGATAACTGTTGTTGTAGGAAAACTCAATTAATGGCAAATGATCGTCCCAATTTCCTATGAAATCTATTGCGCAGGTTCGCAACATATCCCCGATCTTTTAAATTGTCCTTTCACTTTTTCCGTTAGGTTGCAGATGATATAACGTACTCATTTTCAACTTAGTTCCCAAATGATCATGAAATTGTCGCCAAAATCTTGAGTTAAATCTCGGGTCTCTAACAGAAACGATAGTTACTGGAACTCCGTGACGCATCACAATCTCGTCCATATACAATTTGATGAACTTTTCCTACAAAACTATTTCGTTTATTGGCAAGAAATATGCTGATTTCGCCAGTCGATCGACTATTACCCAAATCGCATCATGATTAGACTTGGTTTTTGGAAATCCTAACATGAAATCCATCGCGATATGGTCCCATTCCATTCTGGTTTGTCCTATAGTTGAAGTAATCCACTTGGTCCTTGATGTTCCGCCTTTACTCTTTGGCATGTATAACACTTACTTATCCATTCAGCGATTTCCTTTTTCATGTTTGGCCACCAATAACTCTCTTTTAAGTCCTTGTACATTTTCGTACTTCCAGGGTGAATTGAAAATCTTGAGTTATGCGCTTCGTGCAAAATCTCATGCTTTAGCTCCATAATGTTAGGTATCCAAATACGTGAGTTAACACGATATATTCCTTTTCTATCCTTTTGAGCTTTGATTTCCTCTCCTGATAACTTATCTTTCTCGCGGTTCATCACTTGCTCTTGACAACATTGAATCTTTTCCAAAATTTCAAGTTGAAATGACATCGCATTTATTGCTTCACCTCCAAATTCTGGAGTCTGTACCTCTATTTCTATATTTTCAAAATCCTTGATCAATTCCTCTGACGAAGTTAACATATTCAATCTTTCCTTGCGACTTAAAGCATCTGCTACCATATTCGCCTTTCCAGGATGATGATTTATTGCACAATCGTAATGTTTGATCAATTCTAACCATCTTCTTTGTCTCATATTCAACTCCTTTTGAGTGAAAATATACTTTAAACTCTTATGATCTGTATAGATCTCGCACTTTACCCTCTACAAATAATGCCTCCAAATCTTATGGGCAAACACAATTGCTGCCAATTCCAAATCATGCGTGGGATAATTCTGTTCATGTGGCTTTAGCTGCCTTGACGCATACGCTATTACTTTCCCGTGTTGCATTAACACACATCCCAATCCTTTATGTGAAGCATCACTGAAGATCACAAACTCTCCTTTTTCATCTGGTAATACCAGGACTGGGGCGGTTACCAATCGCTTCTTCAATTCCTGAAAACTTTCCTCGCATTTATCCGTCCACACAAACTTTTCGTTCTTCCTTGTTAACTTAGTCAATGGAACAACAATCTTAGAGAAGTCTTGCACAAACCTTCTATAGTATCCTGCTAATCCCAGAAAACTTCTAACCTCTGTAGGAGTCTTGGGCCTTTCCCAATTCATCACAGCTTCTATCTTGGCTGGATCTACTTTGATTCTTTCTTTATTAACTACATGTCCAAGAAATTGTACTTCCTTTAGCCAAAACTCACACTTTCAAAACTTGGCATATAACTCTTCTTTTTTCAAGATTTCTAAGGAAATCCTCAAAAGCTCCATAAGGTATTCCTCCGTCTTAGAATATATCAATATATCGTCGATAAACACTATAACAAACTTATTCAAATATTGCTTGAATACTCTATTCATAAGATCCATATATGCGGCTGGCGCATTCGTCAAACCAAACGCCATTACCAAAAACTCGTAGTGTCCATATCTCGTTCGAAATGCCGTCTTGGGTATAACTTCCGCTTTAATCTTTAGCTAATGATACCCAGATCTTAAATCAATCTTAGACAAACAAGTACCTCTTTTTAACTGATCAAACAAGTCTTCGATTCACGGTAGAGGGTAATTATTCTTAATCATCAACTTATTCAATTTGCGATAGTCAATGCACAACCTCATACTTCCATCTTTCTTCTTTACAAATAACACCAGTGCACCCCACGGGGATACACTCGAGTGTATTACTCCTTTATCCAATAATTACTGCAACTGCACTACTAACACCTTTATCTCTACTAGGGCCATTCAGTAGGGAGCTTTCAATACTGGTTCCGTTCTAGGAGCCAGATCAATTGTAAACTCAATCTCTCTATCTGTAGGTAATTCAGGCAATTCGTCTGGAAACACATCGGGAAAATCTCTTACTACCGGAATATCCTCCATCCTTACTGACTTTTACTCCATATATTTAACATGAGCCAAATAAGCTTTGCATCCTCGTCGTAACAATCTCTTTGTCTGAATAGCTGTCAAAATCTTCCTCTCTTTTCTTTTCCCCTTGAATATCACTTCGACACCATCCTTGGTCTTTAACTTCACCTTCTTGCTTTTACACTCTATTTGCGCCTCGTGGTTTGTTAACCAATCCATTCCTAATATAACGTCAAATTCTCCTAACTTAAAAAGAATTAAATCAGTAGAAAAGTGCCGACCTTCTATAACCACATCACAATCGGGACAAACCATATTAACAGTGACTTTCTTTTGATTTGCTACTTCTACAATCAGATTGGATTCAAGAGGGTACGCAACACACTTTAGTCTATCAAGAATACTTTCAAAAATAAAAGATCTAGTTGCTCCAGAATCCATTAATACTTTTACTTCTACTGAGTTAATAACAAGCATACCTGCCACCACATCCACATCTTGCACAATATCTTTCATCATCATATTGACGATTCTAGCTCTAGGTTGAGCTATTGGTTCTGGGAGAGGCGGCGGTCCTGCAATCCTAAGAACATTGGCCTTTTGAACAGGCTCCTTGCAGTTTCTGGCCATATGGCCCACTTTTCCACACTTGAAACAGGTTAAGTCAGGCTTCTTCACTCCATTTGGGCACTCCGATGAGTAATGCCCTTTCTGGTTATCTTTTTGGAGCTTCACGCTCTCCTTCCACTATCATTGCCTTTTGAACTAGGGCGGCATAGTTCTTGATCTCCAACATTGTCACTTGACTTCGAATCCATGGCTTAAGTCCCTGTTGGAACCTTTTGGCCTTCTTCGCCTCCATATTCACATATCCAGGTACAAATCTAGACAACTCTGAAAATTTCACTTCATATTCTTCTATCGACATATCTTCTTGTCTAAGGTCCAAAAATTTCATCTCCAACTTGTCTTGCATATAATTTGGCAATTACTTTTCCAGAAACATCTCAATAAACTTTTCCCATGACAAATCTTTTCCTTCAAGTAAAGCCTTAAAAGATTCCCACCAGAAACTCGCCTCGTCTTTAAGATAATAGCTCGCATACTGAGCTTTCTTTTCATCCTTAACTTCTGCTAACTCAAAAGCTTTATCCATTTCTCTTAACCACGATTGAGCTTTTATTGGGTCTGGCAAACCTAAGAACTCTGGGGGATGAACCGATTGAAAGTGTTTGAAGTTTCCAACTTTAGGGGCTATGGGTTGTTGCTAAAGTTGAGCAAGTCGGCTCATCATAGTGGTATCTTGGTTCATTTCTTGGTCTTGGGTCTGATTTTCTTCTTCTTGGTGATCTGATGAGTTGGCCATTTCTTACAAACCTGATTGAACAATTATTTAGCAATACGATAGCGTGGCATTGACACATATAACAACGTTTTACTATAAAATCTCTTTTACGGATTTTAAACTTCACCCAATTTTGCACATGCAATCCTATTACTACATAATTCTCATATCAGTTTCGTTCCCTCATGACACAGGGTAAAATTTTTGTGAAAAGATTAAACACGGTTGTATAAAAACATGGTATGCAAAACAGTTATAAAAATTTTTAGGGTTCGCAATGGGAAGGAAGATATATGGTTGATTCAACAAGCCAAAAATACATAAATAAAATTTGATTGCAACAAGTTCTGAAATAGGGTACAATAACATAATAGGGTTATGTAGATGAATAACTACCACTAACTTCTAGCAACCACTACTACAAAGTCCTGAGATACAATACAACATAACAAATGAAAAAGGGATCCCGGCATCTGACCAAGTATCCCAAAGCCTACCGGCACTGAAAAACATCAACAACAGCTACGGGCCCCACTAAATGTCCCGCCTGATCAACACTATCATCTAATCATCCAGAATCTCTCTCAACCTAACCAACATCCAGCGAATGATCTTATGCAGCCTCCGGGACTCAGCATCAGCATCACTAGTGGATGGTCCCTCATCCAATCTCCTCCGGGCACCCTGTTCAACCATCTTGACTCGGACTCTCCACTCAACATCCATAACTGAAGCGCTCTGCCTAGACTCTCGAGCTAGCCTATCCACCAAAGCTCCCAACTCAGGAATACGGGAGTAAACAAAGTCTCGATCCTGGGCTAACTTGCCACCAACACTAACAGGCACAATCTTAGGCATCTCAGACTCTGGCTCAGAGGCTGGGGTCTCCGAATCTGTCCTCAAGGGTGATACCTGCATAGGAATCTCACTACTCTCAGATGGATCCTCCTCCGGATCTGAACTAAAACACACGGGCTCCTCTAGAGAGGGTGGAATGGGGTCCACTGGGGTACCAGTCAAACTAATCTCTGAATAGGAATCACTACCACTACTGGGATCCTGAGAGAAAACACAAAACAGCAACCAAGAAATAGCATTAAGGTTAAATGAAACTTCCAACTAACTCACACCCTAACACTAGTTACCACTTTAGCTTAAATACATTTTCCCTAGACTATACCTAATAGTCTAACTCAACTCTATATGAGTCGAACACTCTCGCGATATAGATATATACCCAAAATACCCTTTTTCTAACTTGTCTCAGGTACTAGATCATGTAGCTCTGATACCAACTTGTGACACCCTTAATCTCGGGGTTAGGAAATGAGGACCCACACAATAATAAACTATCATAAGATATACATAAACCCCGATTAACTAATAACATGATCAAACATGATAAAGTTTGAGACAATATTACAACTACCAACCATAATATATAAATTAAAACCCAAAATATAACCAAATTTACATAATCGTTTCCGACTTGGAACCGACAGATAACCCATTGTATTTATACAACTCTACGACTAAGCGCATGCTCACACATAACCTGTACTACCTGTTCTGGCATCTGGAAGCCTACAACACGGTGGGGACCACCAGGTACGCTCTTACGAGCAGTGCGCCTAACTCTGGTCATCCTCTTGCTTAACTGCCATGGTTTAAACAAAACAAAACATATAAGTGTAAAACTCAGCAAGTAACTATATGACAGTTCTACGATATAATATCCACAATATACCATTACTGTTTTCAGGAATTCTACTTTAACATCTCTAGATGGAAGATTTCTGTCTTTTGGCTATGAAAGGGTTATGAAGAAAGATTTGATATTTCAGGATTCAAAGCTCAAGATAGGGTGAAAGACGACATTCATCACAAATCATTAACAGGATCTCAAAGGATCTTGCAAGTGGAAAGCAAGAATCTATTCAACTCTGGGAATCAATTATATGATTGATAATAATATCAAAATAAGAATCAGGGTTAACAAACTGTATGCTACTCAATATCACAATCAACTCTCTTTTCAGAACATTATAAGCCATTTCATTTTTCAAAGAATCAATTACTGAATAAGGAATTCAATTTCTCTTTAAATTATATGGAACCTTTGATTGGACTACTTTAACTTTCAATTAATAATAATAATACGGGTGATCATCCCGTACCGACCTCTATCTGGTCTTTAAGGTACCTATGGCATAATTTCAGCGTTAAATCGGACTAGCCCCACTAGCCTCTTATATGACTAGACTAGTCCCACTAGTCTCTTACGTCTCAATCCAATCCATCAGGAAATTTATTTGTAAAACCTTGTGTTGGAAAAGAAAGGTTTTTACTAAGTTCATTTTATCATTACCGAAAATATGAAATCATTCAGACTCTTTCAAGTTGAAATTCATTCTTAAGTTCAATTTCAAGGATTCAAAGAAAGTAAATGAATCAAAGATAAGCAAAGTTCAATGCTAGGGATCTTGATCAAATGATCACAAGGTATACAAGTTAGGGAATCATAGCAGTTCTAAAGATCATCATGGATAAGATTATAAAGGAATGAAGGATTATTATACAAGGGGTTCATAAAGGTTCTTTTAAGATTTACAAGAATTCAAGGTATTAACAGGTGATCAGGATATGAATAAAAGGGTTTTTATAAGGATTAACAATAATCATATCAATAACAGGTTCACAAGGATAATGACAGGGTATCTCAAGAATCAATAATAGGTGCACAAGTGCTATAAAAGTTCAATACTCTATCATGGCATGAACAATATCCTCTCTATAAACAATTACACAAGTAAGCAGAGTTACTTGCCTGAATTCGCTTTCCTGTTTCACAAAGGTTGAACTACTGCCACCTAGTGCACTTTTCCCCTTCCTAGCTCGAATGCCTTCACGCTCCGAATCTACAATCCAATAATCAAACCCTAATTATATTCTCACTCGATGATCCCAGAACGCTTAACAATTAACCCTTATCAAGAAACCCTAAGAGTATATATACTCACAAAGCACGTTTAAACCAAAACTTGTACACTTTAACCAAATAGTCATTGAATCACATATTATGACGCAAATATGACACATAACATATAATCCTTGTATTCAAACTCTATACACGAGTTATCATATCAATTATATAACCTCATATCAAGACGAATCAATCCTTCCTTTTATATCATTTAAGTCAAACCAAAACAAACAAGTAAATCACACAACTCTTGGAAATCTCACATGCAATCACTTGGAAAGGTATTGGAATCAAATCAATCACTTTTATACTTAAAAACCATTCGGCTTTTAAAAAAACACAATCAAACATCAAGCAACGACATGCATTTAATAAAGTCACATATAAACTTGAGATCAAGCCTTCAGTCATCCTTTTACATCATTTTTAGCTCAAATATTTACATGCAAAACTATAACTTAACATGCATTTCATACTTCTTCCAAAACCAAATCCAATTTATCTCTACAATCCATTTAATCACAAATTAAAACCTAAACATGGTTGATCATTTATTTGAACACATAGTTTGACTTAATACCTTAAGAACAAGCAAGAACACTCGAGATTTCCAATAATCAAGACATGCATGCATCATTTGGGATTCTTAAACCACAAATCAATCTATTTATTCAATAATCTCTACAATCAATCAATAATAAACCAATTACATAACTTAATAATCAAGAACCACTCGGGTTTCAAGCAAAACAACATATGCAACTTTTAATTCGATTCTTTGAACCATCAATTAATCCAATTTCTCAATATTTTCTAAAAAAATCATCCACAACCATTTAAATCAACAAAAATCAACTAAATAGGTTTTGAAATCAAAATTCCATTTGGTTTTAAGTAAAACACCACATGCAACATAGAAAGTTAGTTTAAGGATACTAGAGCTCAGTTTTTTTTAACATCATTACTCACCACCGGTTCACCGGAGTTCATCACCGGTGGCTTCACGGCGGTGCCCCCACTCGGGGGTTTCCAACCTTCAACCACCAATTTTTACAACAAATACACACATGCAAGCACATATCTTCATTCCAAATTATTTATAAATCAAAACCCTTTTTGTTTTCATAAGAACTGAATCAAAACCACCAAAATCAAACTTTGGATTTTTCAAAAACTTTCAAGATAACAACATGCATCTATATATATAGATAGATGAAGCAAAATCTCACATAACCATGGTCTTAAAATCAAAAAATGATGAAGAACAAGGGAAAGATTGAAGAGAGAGAGAGAGAGAGAGAGAGAGTACCGAGAGTGAGAGAGAGAGAAGTCCCGAGAGAGAGAGAGAGAGAGAGAGAGAGAGAGAGAGAGAGAGAGAGAGAGAGAGAGAGAGGAATGAGAGAATGAGATAAAAGAGAGAGTTCGGGGTGAGGAAATGAAAGAAAGGGGGTGGGTGGGGTTTATATACTACCAAGGGATGGTAGTTTAGTAATTAGGTAATTACATTTCCAAATCATTCTTTATTCTTTTCCAAAAACGAATTTGATTAGTAAATATCTCTCTCGGAAAAGATGGAATTAATACGAATAATAATTTTAGAACGGAAATCTCGAAATTTTCAGCCATATTTTTAAAATAATTTTTGAGCGTACGGTTTATTTAATACGGATTTTACAAGATTGCACTCAAAATAGAATTCTAACTCGATAAAATTATTTTAAAATACACTGATCATGAAATAAATCCATCTATCATTTTTATAAAGTCTCTAGGACTATTTTGAAGATAACAAAACAACTTTCACACCTTGAACATTCTCGGCTAATTTTATAAAAACATTTAAAGATCCAATAAACCTTATTTCAAATAAAATAAATCACTTAAAATCATTTAAAAATCAGCAGAGCAAATAATCAAGCATATTTCCAAGTAATATCACATATTCACGTATCACGACTCATAGTCGATCACAAATTTCCTTTTTACTATTATTATTCCCCTTTTCGCGTATCGGGTTACGTTTTGCTTTACAGCCCGACGCTAAACGTTTCAATTACGTTTCACAATCAATTCTCTATACCAACTGACACATCACTAGAATATAATACTTACTTAAACATTTCCATTTCGCATTGTTAGGTCACACACACTGTAGAATGGGGTTGAATACAGTGTTTACTACAATCAAATCGAATATAAGAACTCAAGTAACAGAACACATATTTTATTCAACACAATAAACTCTGTTACAATATGGGACTGTCCTCTCTCAGTGATGAACAAATTATCACGAGAGCTACTAGGGTTATAATGAATAATAACTTCGATTAAGATAACACCTATAGTGTAAACCTTATGTCTGTGTTTATATACTACACAGTTACAAGATAATGTTCGAATTGATATGGAATATAATTCTGCTTCCTAAAATATATTAACTAGTTATCTTTTCTTCCAAGTATTCTATTCTTCATAGAATTCCTTCTTCATGCATATTTCTTCTTGTATTTGTCTCGATCTTCTTTCCTTTCAATTAGTCGCCTTTCTTATCTGAAAGTCTCCTTAAGTCCTGATATTATCTCCTGATAAATATCTCCTGATAACTTAAGTTCTGATAACTTAAGTTCTGATATCTTAAGTCCTCACTTCAGTATAAGTAGTGATTTCCAGTTAAGTACTGATTTGTCCTGTTAAGTAAGATCTGAAAACTTAAACACAAATCATATTAGCCATGACATTATCAAATATATCTAACAATCTCCCCCAACTTGTAAATTAGCATAATATACAGGTTCAATAGATATTTGATGATGTCAAAAACATTAAGTACAAATGCAAGAGAATTTGACTTGATAACTACAACTTACAGTCCTTATAGCTTTACCATCCTCAAGGTTTGATAACAGCTTCAGTCTGTATACACTTCAGAATTTAAGCAGTTGTAGATCTTTGACTTGGCTTCAATTTATGATCTCTTTGATGTCAGGAGTTGTTCAGAGATAATTCCTTAAAAGACTTCTCTCATCATATTCAAGTTCATTAACCATACTCCTTTTAGCATTTATCAATTCAGATGTATCTTAACCAGTTTGAAAAATAGCTGCTCTGAGATCATTTGTCTTAGCTTTTCTTATCTCCTGATCTAGTCTGATCAGATATGCCTTGTCAGACTCTAGATTGAATTCCACAGCCTTATAACCCAGAAAAGTAGTTATAATCTTAGCAGTGTTCGGCTTTATTTCAACAATATCACCTTTATGATCTCTATACTTGGGACAATATGGGTTGTCAGACTTTACAGAGTAAAGCTTCTTCTGTCTTTGAATTTGTGACTTTAAATAATCTACAACACCACTTGTAGATCTATTTTTCACTTGAAGTAAAAATAGAACATATTCCAGTTCTTCAAAATACTTCAATGGAATAGCATTCTTCTTGATATGGAATACCCTACCATCTGTCATAAAATATAACATGATGTGTTCTTTCAAAATAGAATGGTAAACCATTTGTACAGATTCAAGTTGATTCAATCTTTGAGGAGTTGCTCCTACTCCTGGTTCACTTAAGGAAGTTGGATCATTGGTAGTGTTGTGTACTCTTTTCTCTTTTGAACTACCCAATCCAGATTTATCTCTTGCTTCCTTTCCTGTAACAACTCTTGCTTCAAAACCACTTGTTGCAGTCTTCAAAGGTTGAGTCTGTTTAGCTTTGGTGAATCCTGGTAGGAGTATCTTTGAAGGTTTAACATGAGCAATGTCATAGGTTTCCTTTTCCTTACCTTCTGATATCAAGTCAACTTGAGCTATGTCAGAGGTTGCTTGCTTCACTATCATATCATAACTTACTACATCTTGACTCTGAACAACTTGAGCCATGTTAGAGGTTGTTTGAGAAATCTTCTTTGAAATCAGAGTAAGACTAACATCTTCTTCATCATCAGTTATTTCTTCATCCATGACTGGCATATAAACCATTACAGGTTCATCAACTTTTTCTTTGCCCTTGGACCTTGGATCAATTTCCACTTGTGATTTGGCTTTGGTTGCCTCAGAATTTGTTCTTTCCTTTATCACAATACCCTTAGGCTTTGGAAATTTCTTTTCAACAACAGAAGATTTAGATTTTGTCTTAACACCTTCTACTTTGAGTCTAGATTCTTCTTCCTTTAGACTCTCAAAGTCCATTCCTAGATTTTCTTTAAGAAATAACTTCTTTGAAATTTCTTCATCAAGTTCCAGATGATCATTAGAACTTATCCTTTTACCAGTATCAGAACTTATTCTTCTCCCAGTATCAGAACTTGTTCCTTGACTTGTAATTCTAGCTTTACTTAATAAAAATCCTTTGCATTGACCTTGACCTCTACCCTTATCAGAGTTTCCCTGGTCATCATTTCCATCATCCTTTCCCTTCAATGTCTGAATATATTTGCATTTGGACTTAATCACTTTCTCCCCCTTTTTGGCATTAGCAAGTAAAAGAAGAGAGACAAGCAATTCCAGTGAGGATTGGATCTCATTGAGTTTAGTTTGCTGAGAAGCTTGATTCTTTAGAATTTCATCAATCTGAGTTTGTTGCTTCTCCTGAGTTTTCTCAATATAGGCAATTCTGTCAAAGGCAGGCTTGAAAAATCTGTTCTTTTCAAGTTTCACATTCATATCTTGCTGGATCAAGGTTTCTTGAATTTTATTTACCTTGGCATGAGTTGTTGAGTGTTGACCTTGAAGGTGCCTAGTACTCAATGCAGTAACTCTCTGCTGTGCCTTGAAATCATCATTTATCAGCATTTCATCAGCTTTTGTCGGATGCTCAGCAAGAATCATTTTAAAAGGAACAAAACTAACTGTGTTCCATTCTTTAGTCCACTTCTTTCCTCTAGGAGTTTCACTCCAAGGTACTGGTGCTTCCTTAACAAACTTCTTGATTAGATCATCTTTATTAAATGTTTGTTGAGGTGCATGTCCTGATGGACCAGCTGCATCAGCATCTAAATTAGCAGCAGCTTCACCATTAATATCCTCATTGGCAGCATCAGAACTTGTAGATCCTGCAGTATCAGCATCCTCTGATAAAATAGCAGTATGTGAGGCTATAGAGGCTTCAACATCATCCTCTAAATTCTGATTTGCAGCCAGGTTCTGATCAACATCCAAAATTTGTGTTGTTGATGGAGTGAGTTGAATTTGTGGAGCTTCCCAGTACAAAACCTCAGGCATAATCAAGTTATGAATATCAATTTCAGCACTTGTACTGGGTATGCAGTATGTACTTGTTCAATTATAGGTGACACAGGAGGTGTAGGCACTCTGTCTTGAGCAGTTTCTGGTTGTGCAGAAGGAAGTGATTCAATAACCATTGGTTCTGTTGAGATCAAAGATTCCTGATCCCCTTCCTTAGCTGCTTTCACTACATCCTCTGAATCTGACTCAACTATGTCCCTGTGAGCTCTCTGTTTCTTTAATTTCTTCAAAGGTGGAGACACTGTAGGAGCTTTATCATCAGAATTTAACTTTCTAAGCCTTTTGAGAGGCCTAGAACTCTCAGTTACAGTATCTTTCTCAGAAGAGATCTTCTCAGCTTCTACAACAACAGGTTCTGATGTTTGAACCCGTTCCTCAGTTGTTTCCTCAAATCAACAGAATTTAATCAAAACATTCATCACAAAATAAAATTAAAAATCGATGAAGTAAAGATTAATAAATTACAATTAAACATGCACAGTCACATAATTTGAGAAACAAAGAACAAATCTTATAATTAAAGAAAATTTCATTGATATATCAGATGAGTACATTTCATGAAATTTGTCAATTACATGCAAAAATTACAAGAGAGTCCTATTCTACGATTCTTAACATCAACAGCCTTAGTCCTAGTCTACGAAGACCTATCTACTACTTTTCTGCTGCTGACGAAGAGCACTGCAAGACGAATGATTCGTTCTTGCTGGCGGAGAGCTTCTCTTCTTTCCTCTTCCAACCTGTCAAGATGGAGGTGATACTCCATTGATAAGAACAAGAGTTTTGTGTGGAACTCTTATGGAACTGAGTTCCAAAGCTCTTCAGGAATGGCGGTGACATGCCACTCCTGTTGCCATTCATCACAACTCAACTCGATGTTAAAGGTTTCATAGTTCAGGAACAAGTTGAAACAGACCATTTTTGTTGATGAGAATAAAAAGAGAGTGAGTTTGTGAGAAAATGAAATATGTTTTGGCTGGAATGAATAGTCGGTTTAAATAGCCAATAGAATACCAAGGGACGCGAGGACTGGTTAAAAATAATGACCCCTCGACTCCCTAGACTGATGTGTAATAATAACAGTCAGTAAAAGATCTAAAGCCAGAGTTAATGGGCACGAGATATAATAACAATTACTGTGCGCATGCAGTTTTTCAAGACATACACGCTAACCACTAACCCGTAATGATTATGACTTTTTTATCTCACATAAACCAATATTCTGTAAAAATATGATCGTTCAAGTAATGACCAAAAATAAACCAAGTAAATAAATATTGCCACATCAGCAACAAAACTTGATTATTATCAGGATTTAAAAGTCATCAGAATATGGCTTCTTAACTCGAAAAGTGAATGGTTATTCCTTTAATTCTTCACACAAATAATGATATGGTTTCCTCATAACTTAATCATCAGAACTTGTCCTCAGAATTTATGTAACTGACACTTAAACTGTTCATCTAAAATAACATTTATCACCACAGTAATTTTCATCATTTATATGGAGTGTATGTGTGTGCATTAAGCTAAATATCAGACAAAGAGTAAAGTCTGATTCACTTCGATACATCTTAGAAATAAGGCATAACTAAGAACTTTGCTTAAAATCTGTCATTATTCTGAAGTCTACTGTAGAATGAGTTCATGCATGAGTCCACCTCAACTGTTTTGTGCTCATTTTGTGCATCTTTTGAAATTCCATTTTACAGTGGCTTCTTAGTGTAAGTGAGTCATGACTGCTTATCAGAATTTATGCTGTTATCAGAGTATTTCTCCAGTAATCATAGAGTGTGAAAAGTCACCAAGAATATTTTTTTCTTTTCTAATGCATATTACTTAATACCAGCAATGCACTTGGGTCTTCCCTTCCACATTTTTACTCTAGATCTTAAAGGACTACCTGATATTTATTTCTTTTCTTTTTCTTTTTCTTTTGATAAGTGGGGCTTATCAGCACTTAGTACATCCATCAGATTTACTAACATCAGAACTTAACAGATAAGAAGCACTATTCTAGTTTTTGACTTAGTAATAAGATGCACAAGGTAAACTGAACTAAGCTCAATATCAGAATTTTCCTGTGTTACAAGATTTCCACATAAACAATTACTTCATACACAGGATTTTTAGTATATTAAAGACTACTAGGTCAGCATCTAGCACATTTATCCTCACTGGATTGAATAGTCACAGAAACATTCATATCACTATCAGAGTTTAGAATTCACATCAGACAACAATCAGCACTTAAGCAAATTTCAATTTAAGCACAAAATACACAAAGATAGTAATATCTGTAATTACTGATCATAAAGTCTGATGTATCAGAACATGAAGTAGGCAGATTTAGAGAATGAACCTGAGACCATTCCAAGTTCATCTACCAATGTTGTAAAAGTAGATTCACTCAGTGGTTTTGTGAAGATATCTGCTAGTTGTTGATCTGTTGGAACAAAATGCAATTCCACTGTACTTTCATCCACATGTTCTCTTATGAAGTGGTACCTAATGCTGATATGCTTTGTTATTGAGTGTTAAACTGGATTACCTGTCATAGCTACAGCACTTTGATTATCACAGTAAATAGGGATTTTAGAAAATTCTAACCCATAATCCAGTAACTGATTCTTCATCCAAAGAATCTTTGCACAACAGCTTCCTACAGCAATGTATTCCGCTTCTGCAGTTGATGTGGAAATTGACTTTTGTTTCTTGCTAAACCAAGAAACCAATTTGCCTCCAAGAAATTGGCAGCTTCCACTTGTGCTTTTCCTGTCAATTTTGCATCCTGCAAAATCTGCATCTGAGTAACCTATTAGCTTAACGTTTGTTTCTCTAGGATACCACAATCCCAGATCAGCTGTACCCTTAAGATACTTGAAAATTCTTTTCACAACTGTTAAGTGAGGTTCTCTTGGATCTGCTTGAAATCTTGCACAAAGACAGGTAGCATACATGATATCAGGTCTACTTGCAGTTAGATAGAGTAGAGAGCCAATCATACCTCTGTAATCAGTAATATCTACCGATTTACCAGTATCCTTATCCAATTTTGTTGCAGTGGCCATAGGAGTGGATGCACTTGAACAATCTTGCATTCCAAATTTCTTCAACAAATTTATGGTGTACTTAGATTGACAAATAAAAGTTCCTTCTTCATTCTGCTTGACTTGAAGGCCCAGAAAATAGTTAAGTTCTCCCATCATACTCATTTGATATCTTGACTGCATCAGCTTGGCAAACTTCTTACAAAGTTTGTCATTTGTAGAACCAAAAATGATATCATCAACATATATCTGCACCAAAAGTAAGTCCTTTCAATGGATGAGGTAGAATAAAGTTTTGTCAATGGTCCCTCTATTAAATCCACTTTCCAGAAGAAACTGAGCTAAAGTCTCATACCATGCTCTTGGAGCTTGCTTAAGGCCATAAAGTGCTTTATCAAGCTTATAGACATGATTGGGAAATTTGGAATCTACAAAGCCTGTAGGTTGTTCAACATATACTTCCTCTTCCAATTTTCCATTGAGAAAAACACTTTTCACATCCATTTGAAAGACTTTAAACTTCTTGTGAGCAGCATAAGCCAAAAATATTCTTATGGCTTCCAATCTAGCAACTGGTGCAAATGTTTCATCATAATCAACTCCCTCCTGTTGAGAGTATCCTTTTGCAACCAGACTTGCTTTATTCCTTGTAATTATGCCATTACTGTCAATTTTGTTTCTGAACACCCACTTTGTACCAACAACAGATCTGTTCTTTGGTCTTGGCACCAGGGTCCAGACTTTATTTCTTTCAAATTCATTTAACTCTTCTTGCATTGCTTGCACCCAATCAGCATCTTGAAGAGCTTCTTTCACTTTCTTTGGTTCAGTTTGAGAAAGAAAAGAATGATAGAGACATTCATTTGATGTAGTTGTTCTAATTCTGACACCTGTATCAGGATTTCCAATAATTAAGTCAGGTGTATGTGCTTTAGTCCACTTCCTTGCAGATGGAAGGTTATCTCTAGAACTGGATGCTCCCCCATGATCCATGTTATCTCCATCAACATTCTCTGATGCTCCCCCTGAAATTATGCCATCTGAGTTGGATCCTTCAGTATTTGAGTTTCCAGAAATATCAGAATCTGAGTTTCCAGAATTATCAGAACTTGGCCCAGCAGAACTTGAAGAGCCTGTTGTAGGTTTTGATGCTTCTTGAGATGTGGTTGGATCTTTAATATGCTCCCCCTGCACAGGTGCATTTTCCTTTGGCGTAGTCACCACAGTTTCAATAACATCAGAGTTTAATCCAGCAAAGTTTGCAGTATCAGGATTTAGACTGTCAGGATTTACAGAATAAGAAGTTAAAACTTCATTTTCGAATCTCAGCTGATCATGATCATTGAAATCTTCAAGTCCAGTAATCTTCTTATCATCAAAAGAGACATTGATAGATTCCATGACAACCCTTGTTCTTAAATTGTAGACTCTGAAGGCTTTTGTGGAAAGTGGATATCCAACAAAAATTCCTTTATCAGCTTTTAGATCAAATTTGGATAGCTGTTCGGGAAGAGTCTTAAGAACAAAACACTTGCATCAAAATACATGAAAATACTTCAGATTTGGCTTCTTTTTCTTCACCATCTAATATGGTGTTTTTCCATGCTTGTTAATGAGTGTAGCATTCTAAGTAAAACGTGCAGTCTGCACAGCTTCAGCCCAAAAGTAAGTTGGCAACTTTACTTTGTTAGGTCACACATACTGTAGAAGGGGGTTGAATACAGTGTATAGCACAATCAAATCGAATTCAAATAACACAAGTAACAGAAAATAGACTTTATTCAATGCAATCTCTGTTACAATATGGAACTGTCCTCTCTCAGTGATGAACAAATATCACGAGAGCTGTTAGGGTTACAATAAATAATATTCTCGATTTCGATAACACTTATAGTGTAAACCCTATGTCTGTGCTTATATATCACACAGTTACACGATAATCGCTAATTGATATGGAATATAATTCTGCTTCCTAAAATATATCAATCAGTTATCTTTTCTTCCAAGTATTCCATTCTTCATAGAATTCCTTCTTCATGCATCCTCTCTCAGTGATGAACAAATATCATGAGAGCTGCTAGGGTTATAATAAATAATATTCTCGATAATGATAACACTTATAGTGCAAACCCTATGTCTGTATTTATATATCACACAGTTACAAGATAATTGCTAATTAATATGGAATATAATTCTACTTCCTAAAATATATCAATCAGTTATCTTTTCTTCCAAGTATTCCATTCTTCATAGAATTCCTTCTTCATACATATCTCTTCTTACGTTTGTCTTGATCTTCTTTCCTTTCAATCCGCCGCCTTCATTATCTGAAAGTTTCCTTTAAGTCCTGATATTATCTCCTGATAAATATCTCCTGAACCTTAAGTACTGATAACTTAAGTTCTGACTTCAGTATAAGTGCTGATTTTAGTTAAGTACTGATTTGTCCTGTTTAAGTAAGATCTGAAAACTAAACATAAATCATATTAGACATGACATTATCAAAAATATCTAACATGCTTCATCAAGCATAGTTCGTGCAGCTTCAATAAGAGTTCTATTCTTTCTTTCAACAACTTCATTTTGCTGTGGAGTTCCAGGAGCAGAAAATTCCTGCTCTATTCCATGGTTTTTGCAGAACTCTTCCATGATCAAATTCTTGAACTCAGTGTCGTTATCACTTCTTATGATCTTCGCAGAATCTTTGACCAATTTATCCAGTTGCTTGACATGATCAATCAAGATAGATGCAGTTTCACTTTTTGTGTGCAAGAAATACACCCATGTCTATCTGGTGAACTCATCCACTATGACCATAGCATATTTCTTCTTTGCAATAGACATGACATTCATTGGACCAAATAGATCAACATGTAGTAGGTGATAAGACTCAAGAATTGATGATTCAGTCTTGCTCTTGAATGAAGATTTTCTTTGTTTTATCTTCTGACATGAATCACAAAGGCCATTAGGAGCAAATACTGATTTTGGTAGTCCTCTCACAAGATCTTTCTTGACTAGTTCATTTATATTGCTAAAATATAAATGAGAGAGTTTCTTGTGCCAATCCCAGCTTTCTTCAATTGATGCTCTACTCAACTAACAGATTGCAGAACCATTAGTACTTGTTGAAAGCTTGGCTTTATAAATGTTACCATGCCTGTATCCTTTCAGAACAACTTTGACTGTAGATTTACTTACAACTTCACAGTGTTCTTCAAAGAAATTCACATGATAACCTCTATCACAAATTTGACTAACACTCAGCATATTGTGTTTAAGTCCTGAGACCAGAGCTACTTTTTTAATGATGACATTCCCAAGATTGATATTGCCATATCCTAGAGTTTTTCCTACGTTGCCATCTCCATAAGAAACACCTGGGCCAGCTTTCTCCACAAAGTCTGATAGCAGGGCTTTATTTCCAGTCATATGTCCTGAACATCCACTGTCCAGAACTAGGATGTTCTTCATGTTGCCCTGCAATCACAAAGACCACTAATGATTAGTTTTAAGGACCCAGACTTGCTTGGATCCTTTGGCCTTATTAATTTTGTTAACATTTACAGCGGATTTAGCATCAGAGTTTATGTTAACAGTTTTCTTATCAGAATTTGCAATATCAGACTTTGCATTAGAACTTACATTAGAAGGAATAATGCTAACTTTCTTTACAGAAGGTTTTATTTGATAATAGTCATAGTACAAACTATGATATTCCTTACAAGTATAAATGGAATGCCATAAACTACCACAATGAAAAGAAGGATTTTGTGGCTTATATCTAACAGACTGACTCTTAACTTCTGATTTTGAAGGTAAGGAGTTTATGTTCTTATTCTTCCTACAAAAAGAAGCCAGATGGTTAGAATTTCCACAGTTATAACATGTTTTTCTAGGAGCATTAGGAACAGGCTTATAATTGTTACTTTTGTTCACACCTTTCTTTCCATTCCTATTTTTCCTAGGTGGCTTTACCTTGTTTACATTTTTAACCTCTTTCAGCTTATGCTTAAGCTGCTTCTTTGTCATTAAGCCTATGTTAACTTCAGTTAGCTTATCCTGTTTAGGTTTGTCAGAAGTTAATTTCTCCTTAACTTCTGATTTCTCAATATCAGTCTTTGTAGTTACAAACTTAACATGATTTACCTTTGGTTTTTTTTAACAACTACAGGCTCAGTTTCTACAGTTCCCTTTCTGTTCTTATCATCTCCATAACCTAAGCCCTCTTTCCAGTTTCCACTACTAAGAATATCCTGAGTTGCTTTACCAGAGTTAGTCCAAGTCCTGATAATCTCTCTTTCCTTTTCTAACTCAATTTTTAGAGATTCGTTCATTTTTAGCACTTCATCCCTAACATAAAAGGCATCATCTCTATCTTTTTGAGTTTGATGGAACATGACTAACTCTTTTTCTAAATAATCATTCCTCTTTTTATAAGCAAGATTTTCAGAAGTTAATCTTTCACATGTTAAAGTTTGATCTTTATAACTAAAGAACATGGTTTTAAGATATCTTCTCAACTCAGTAATATCATCAGTATGAAAGGCATAAGTAGTTTGAGGTACCTTTAAGTCAGCTGTATCAGTACTGCTATCAGCATTTGCCATTAAGGCATAGTTTTCCTCATCCTCAGAATCTGAAGCATCTGACCAGCTTTTCTTCTTTGTGACAAGAGCCTTGCCTTTGTCACTCTTCCCTTTTCTGCAATCGGGGGATATGTGGCCTTTTTCACCACAGTTGTAGCATTTAATATTTGAGTAATCTCCTCTGTCAGACTTTCCTCCTTTGCCTTCAGATTTTCTGAAACCTTTCTTATCAGAACTTGCACCTTTCCTGGAAAACTTCTTTCCTCTCCTGAATTTCCTGTTTGCAATCTTTGTGATTCCTTTCACCATAAGAGCACACAACTTCATCATCTCTTCATCGGGGTCCATCTTAGGTATACTTTCAGTTTCTAAGTCATCATCACTATCAGAACTTGATGACTCAGTATCAGACTTTGTGATGAGAACTTTTCCCTTGCCTTTCTTTGAGGAAGCAACTTTGGGACTTTCATCCTCAGCCACAAAGGCAATTGTCCTTGACTTTCTTCCATTCCTCTTGCTTCTTTGTTCCATCTCAAGTTCATGAGTCTTGAGCATCCCATAAATTTCATCAAGAGTTGTTTCATCAAGATTATAGTTGTCTCTTATTATTATGGCCTTCAAATCCCATCTTTCAGGAAGAGCTAACAGGAATTTAAGATTTGAATCTTCAATATCATACTCTTTGTCAACTAGTGACAAATCATTCAAGAGTTTGACAAATCTATCATATAAATCAGTTAATGACTCATCGGTCTTTGAGTCAAAGTGCTCATACTCTTGAGTGAGTATTGTTTTCCTATTCTTCTTGATTGAATCAGTTCCCTGACACCTTGTTTCCAAAGCATCCCATACATCTTTTGTAGTCTTGCATTGAATTACCCTGTTTGACATGACATTATCAATGGCACTATGCACCAAGTGTCTTATCTTTGCGTCCTTTACAATTAATGAGATATCTTCAGTAGTGTAATCACTTTTCTCCTTTGGTACAGACTTTGCTGGTTGACCTGCAACTTCCACAAAGAGTTTGATTAACATATGTGGTCCTTCATTAATCCTGTCGAGATATTCTTGATCTGTAGCTTCCAGAAACATAGCCATCTTCACTTTCCATATGGAATACTCAGAAGGTCTCAACATGGGAACTCTTATAGTCTCATATCGACTATGGGTTATGGTTTTTGGAGTTTCTTCAGTTTTGGTGGGCTTGGTTGGAGTTTCTTCTTCAGACGATTGTTTTTGGATCTTAAATTGTATGTGTGTTAACATATTGCTCTGATACCACTTGTCGGTCACACACACTATAGAAGGGAGTTGAATACAGTGTTTATTACAATCAAATCGAATATAAGAACTCAAGTAACAGAACACAGATTTTATTCAACAAAATAAACTCTGTTACAATATGGAACTGTCCTCTCTCAGTGATGAACAAATTATCGCGAGAGTTGTTAGGGTTATAATGAATAATAACTTCGATTAAGATAACACCTATAGTGTAAACCCTATGTCTGTGTTTATATACTATACAGTTACAAGATAATGTTCTAATTGATATGGAATATAACTCTTCTTCCTAAAATATATCAACTAGTTATCTTTTCTTCCAAGTATTTTATTCTTCATAGAATTACTTCTTCATGCATATTTCTTCTTGTATTTATCTTGATCTTCTTTCCTTTTAATCAGCCGCCTGCCTTATCTGAAAGTCTCCTTAAGTCCTGATATTATCTCCTGATAAATATCTCCTGATAACTTAAGTTCTGATAACTTAAGTTCTGATAACTTAAGTTCTGATATCTTAAGTCCTGACTTCAGTATAAGTACTGATTTCCAGTTAAGTACTGATTTGTCCTGTTAAGTAAGATCTGAAAACTTAAACATAAATCATATTAGCCATGACATTATTAAATATATCTAACACACATAACAACACATAGTTCACATTTAAACACTTTGATCCCTTTTTAAGACGGGTTCCGTTCTACCTGACGGCCCGACAACACAGCTTATCCCCTAAGCTGACTCATCAAACTGGAACGCGTCATTTTACGTTCCCAGTTACTTATATACAATAAGGACAATTAACCAACAAAATCATTTAATCCCTTTATTAAATCACATAAATTATAGTTACACCAAAAAATCATACTTTATTCTCTTAATTAGGTCATGAAATTCCTAGTCGTTACAATTTACCCCCGTTAAAAGGATTCTGGCCCCAGAATCTAGTCTAAGGAAATAGATGAGGATACTTTTCTTGCATTTCACTTTCTAATTCCCAAGTTGACTCTTCCACTATTGGATTTCTCCACAACACTTTAACTAGAGGTACAACTTTATTTCTGAGCATCTTCTCTTTTCGATGTAAGATTCGAACTGATTGTTCCACATAAGATAAATCTTGTTGTATTTCCACTGGTTCCAATTTGATCGCATGGCTTGCATCAGCATTATATTTCTTTAGAAGAGAAACTTGTAACACATTATGAAGATGTTGCATCTGCGGGGGTAACGCTAATTCATAAGCCACTCTTCCAACTTGTCGTAATATTTCTAATGGTCCAATATACCTAGGACTCAACTTCCCTTTCTTTCCGAATCTAGATAAACCATTCCACGAAGATATTTTTAACAACACTTTCTCTCCAGGATCAAATTGCATATCTTTTCGTTCTCGATTCGCGTAGTTCTTTTGTCGATCTTGAGTAGCAATTAACCTTTTTCGCATCATTTCCACTTTCTCTTTCTTCTGTTGAACTAGCTCTGGCCAATTAATTTGCGCTCACCAACTTCATCCCAATATGTAGGGGATCTACATTTTCTTCCATACAATGCTTCATAAGGCGGCATGCCAATACTCACGTGATAACTGTTGTTGTAGGAAAATTTAATCAATGGAAAATGATCGTCCCAATTTCCTTTGAAATCTATTGCGCAGGTTCGCAACATATCCTCGATCGTTTGAATTATCCTTTCACTTTGTCCGTCAGTTTCTGGATGATATGACGTACTCATTTTCAACTTAGTTCCCAAATGATCATGAAATTGTTGTCAAAATCTTGAGTTAAATCTCGGGTGTCTATCAGAAATGATAGTTACTGGAACTCCGTGACGCATCACAATCTCGTCCATATACAATTTGACCAACTTTTTCAATAAAAATCTTTCATTTATTGGCAAGAAATATGCTGATTTCGTCAGTCGATCGACTATTACCCAAATCGCATCATGATTAGACTTGGTCTTTGGAAACCCTACCACGAAATCCATCGCGATATGTTCCCATTTCCATTCTGGTTTGTCCAGTGGTTGAAGCAATCCACTTGGTCCTTGATGTTCCGCCTTTACTCTTTGACATGTATAACACTTACTTATCCATTCCGCGATTTCCTTTTTCATGTTTGGCCACCAATAACTCTCTTTTAAATCCTTGTACATTTTTGTACTTCCAGGGTGAATTGAAAATCTTGAGTTATGTGCTTCGTGCAAAATCTCATGCTTTAGCTCCATAATGTTAGGTATCCAAATACGTGAGTTAACACGATATATTCCTTTTCCATCCTTTTGAGCTTTGATTTCCGCTCCTGACAACTTATCTTTCTCGCGGTTCATCACTTGCTCTTGACAATATCGAATCTTTTCCAGAATTACAGGTTGAAATGACATCGCATTTATTGCTTCACCTCCAAATTCTGGAGTCTGCACCTCTATTTCCATTTTTCAAAATCCTTGATCAGTTCCTCTGATGAAGTTAACATATTCAATCTTTCCTTGTGACTTAAAGCATCTACTACCACATTCTCCTTTCCAGGATGATAATTTATTGCACAGTCGTAATCTTTGATCAATTTTAACCATATTCTTTGTCTCATATTCAACTATTTTTGAGTGAAAATATACTTTAATCTCTTATGATCTGTATAGATCTCGTGATTTTCCCTATACAAATAATGACTCCAAATTTTATAGGCAAACACAATTGCTGCCAATTCCAAATCATGTGTGTGATACTTCTATTCATGTGGATTTAGATGCCTTGACGCATACGCTATTACTTTCCCATGTTGCATTAACACACATCCCAATCCTTTATACGAAGCATCACTAAAGATCACAAACTCTCCTTTTTCATCTGGTAATACCAGGACTGGGGCGGTTACCAATCGCTTCTTCAATTCCTAAAAACTTTCCTCGCACTTATCCGTCCACACAAACTTCTCGTTCTTCCTTGTCAACTTAGTCAATGGAACAACAATCTTAGAGAAGTCTTGCACAAACCTTCTATAGTATCCTACTAATCCCAGAAAACTTCTAACCTCCGTAGGAGTCTTGGGCCTTTCCCAATTCATCACAGCTTCTATCTTGGCTGGATCTACTTTGATTCCTTCTTTATTGACTACATGTCCAAGAAATTGTACATCCTTTAGCCAAAACTCACACTTTGAAAACTTGGCATATAACTTTTCTTTTCTCAAGATTTCTAAGGAAATCCTCAAAAGCTCCATATGGTATTCCGTCTTCGAATATATCAATATATCGTCGATAAACACTATAATGAACTTCTTCAAATATTGCTTGAACACTCTGTTCATAAGATCCATAAATGCGGCTGGCACGTTCATCAAACCAAACGCCATTACGAAAAACTCATAGTGTCCATATCTCATTCGAAATGCCGTCTTGGGTACATCTTCCGCTTTAATCTTTAGCTAATGATACCCAGATCTTAAATTAATCTTGGAGAAACAAGTAGCTCCTTTTAACTGATCAAACAAGTTGTCAATTCGTGGTAGAGGGTACTTATTCTTAATCGTTAACTTATTCAATTGGCGATAGTCAGTACACAACCTCATACTTCCATTTTTCTTCTTTACAAATAACACCGGTGCACCCCACAGGGATACACTCGGGCGTATTACTCCTTTATCCAATAATTCCTGCAACTGCGCTGCTAACACCTTCATCTCTACTGGCGCCATTCAGTAGGGAGCTTTCGATACTGGTTCCATTTTAGGAGCGAGATCAATCGTAAAATCAATCTCTCTATCTGGAGGTAATCCAGAGAAACACATCGGGAAAATCTCTTACTACCAGAATATCCTCCATCCTTACTAACTTTTTCTCCAAATCTTCAACATTAGCCAAATAAGATTTGCATCCTCGTCGTAACAATCTCTTTGTGTAAATAGCTGTCAAAATCTTCCTCTCTTGTCTTTTCCCCTTGAATATCACTTCGACACCATCCTTGGTCTTTAACTTCACCTTCTTGCTTTTATACTCTATTTGCGCCTCGTGGTTTGACAACCAATCCATTCTTAATATAACGTCAAATTCTCCTAACTTAAAAGGAATTAAGTTAGTAGAAAAGTGCCGACCTTCTATAACCACATCACAATCGGGACAAACCTTATTAACAGTGACTTTCTCTTGATTTGCTACTTCTATAATTAGATTGGGTTCAAGAGGGTACACAACACACTTTAGTATATCAAGAATACTTTCAGAAATAAAAGATCTAGTTGCTCCAGAATCCATTAATACTTTTACTTCTTTTGAGTTAATAACAAGCATACCTGCCACCACATCCACATCTTGCACAACATCTTTCATCGTTATATTGAAGGTTCTAGCTCTAGGTTAAGCTGTTGGTGCTGGGAGAGGCGGCGGTCCAGCAATCCTAAGAACATTGGCCTTTTGAACAGGCTCCTTGCAGTTTCTGGCCATATGGCCCACTTTTCCATACTTGAAACAGGTTAAGTCAGGCTTCTTTGCTCCATTTGGGCACTCCGATGAGTAATGCCCTTTCTGGTTACACTTAAAACAGGTTATATCCAACTTGTTACACCATCCCAGGTGTCTCTTCTCACAAACTTTGCAATCTTGGATCTGAGGTCTACTATCCTTTCTCGGTTGTCCAGCCTTCTGGAAACAGTTCTTTTAAGCTCCGTTACAGGGTTTGAACTTCTGAAACTTTTGGTTCTGACCTCCAACATTCTTTCCAAACTTTCCTCTAAACTTTGAACTTCCTTGCTCCTGCTCCGAGCTCTTAAATTTCCTTTTCCTACCTTCATTTTCTCTTTTTGCAGTTTCACGCTCTCCTTCCACTATCATTGCCTTTTGCACTAGGGTGGCATAGTTTTTGATCTCCAACAGTGCCACTTGACTTCGAATCCATGGCCTAAGTCCCTGTTGGAACCTTTTGGCCTTCTTCACCTTCTTATTCACATACTCAGGTACAAATCTAGACAACTCTGAAAATTTCACTTCATATTCTGCTATCGACATATCTTCTTGTCTAAGGTCCAAAAATTTCATCTCCCACTGGTCTTGCATATAAATTGGCAAATACTTTTCCAAAAACATCTCAGTAAAATTTTCCCACGACAAATCTTTTCCTTCAAGTAAAGCCTTAAAAGATTCCCACCAGAAACTTGCCTCGTCTTTAAGATAATAACTCGCATACTGAGCTTTCTTTTCATCCTTAACTTCTGTTAACTCAAAAGCTTTCTCCATTTTTCTTAACCACGTTTGAGCTTTTATTGGGTCTGGCCAACCTAAGAACTCTGGGGGATGAACGGATTGAAAGTGTTTGAAGTTTCTAACTTTAGGGGCTATGGGTTGTTGCAAAAGTTGAGCAAGTCGACTCATCATAGTGGTATCTTGGTTCAGTTCTTGGTCTTGGGTCTGAATTTCTTCTTCTTGGTGATCTAGTGAGTTGGCCATTTCTTACAAACCTGATTGAGCAATTATTTAGCAATATGATAGCATGGCATTGACACATATAACAACGTTTTACTACAAAATCTCTTTTGCAGGTTTTAAACTTTACCCAATTTTGCACATGCAATCCTATTACTACATAATTCTCATATCAGTTTCGTTTCCTCATGACATAGTGTAAAATTCTTACGAAAAGATTAAACACGGTTGTATAAAAACATGGAATGCAAAATAGTTATAAAAATTTTCAGGGTTCACAATGGAAAGCAAGATATATGGTTGATTCAACAAGCCAAAGGTACATAAATAAAAATTTCATTGCAAAAAGTTCTGAAATATGGTACAATACCATAATAGGGTTATATAGATGAAAAACTGGAAAACATCCCCCTAACTACCCCTAACTTCTAGCAACCACTACTACAATGTCCTGAGATACAATACAACATAACAAATGAAAAAGGGATCCCGGCATCTGACCAAGTATCTCAAAGTCTACCGGTGCTGAAAAACATCAACAACAACTACGGGCCCCAACAAATGTCCCGCCTGATCAACACTATCATCAAATCATCCAGAATCTCTCTCAACACAACCAACATCCAACGAATGATCTTGTGCAGCCTCCGGGCCTCAGCATCAGCATCACTAGTGGATGGTCCCCATAACACCCCCAAATCTGGGGTCAAGATTGGGTGTCACTACATAACTTTAAATATTAAAAACCTGTATATTAAAATAAATATACAGACAACTCCTCATTATTCAGGATCGCTTACAGGTTATGGTATGAAACAAGAATCTAACCTTCTAAAATTTACATTGTCTAACTACAATTTCATTACCTCATTACTAATTTCCATTGACATGCCACTTGACATTTCTTAACAATCATTATTTCAAGTTTATCTCTATTCTGAATTCACTCGTCTCCTTACTATTAATCATGCTTTACTTTTACAATCTTTGTCTGGCTTTGAATGCCTCGTACTATATGTATCTATCATAAAAGATACCATTCAATTAACTGACAATATATCATTTTCTAGCCTATGCATTTATCTTTGTCGTCTACCCGCCCGATAATAACAGATAAGGATCATCTTTAATCATATAAAGTTTAATCGCCACGTGGACTCATTGTTCACATAACACATAAACACACAAGGCACATATCACCTATTTCATATAACACATAGTCACATAATCATGTAGCACATAAGTTGAATTGCCAAAAGATAGGTCTCGATACGTTTAGAACTGGAATGGGTCAAAAAGAGTATTTTATTGATCAATAATCGACTCCGAATGATTCATAAAATAAACGACCTTTAGATAAAAAAGCATTTAGGTCTCAAAATATTTTTAATAGAAGCAAAATACTTTTCTGAGTCTAGAGGCGTTTGTTTCGTATAAAACGGACGAACGATTGATTTTTTATGAATCTTTGAACATTTTTCGAAAATTAAATTGGGTCTCCGAATCAATTTATAATTAAATACTAGGGTTCGAATACCCGAATATGCCTTTAAAATAATTTTATAATAATTATCGAGCCATGAAAATAATTTTAAAATAATATTTTAAAGCTCGAAACTATTTTTCAGATTTTTTTAAATCAAATAAATAATTAAATCAAATTAAATAATCAATTAAAATTAATTAATAACTAATTAAATTAATTATTCAATTAATATTTAAACTAATTGACTTATTAAATAATTAATTATTAACTAAAGTTAATTAATTAATTAAGATTTATTTTAGAATTAAAAACAATTTTCAGAAATAAATAATGAATTTTAGAAAATAAAAAACAGAAATTTTTGAATTATTTTTAAATCAAAAGTGCACTAACAGATTTTTAGATTTGAAATAGGGGAAAAACAGATCAAAAACGGTTCAAAAAAATCGGGTCGAAAACCGGGCTGCCGGGTCCAACAAGAACACCAGCCCTAGCCAGACGGTTTCAAGAATCCGGCTACACAACCGTTTTCCGGCGGGGTTCCGTCCCTGACCAACATCGCCCCCTTCGGCTTCCAAATCATCCCTGTCCATTTGGGTTTCAATCATGAGCATTAAACAACGATTTTGCAAGCCTGTGGGTGTTTGTAATTACCACAACCGGTGATCCCATCGTCTTCTCCGACAAGAACGACAGGAAAAAATGGCAGAACCCGGAAAACAAGAACCGTTCCGGCCAAAAATGTGAATACTAGCAATTCTCAACCAAACACAGTGGTTTTGGTGTCAAAATAAAGCTGAGAATCATTACAATCTCACCCAGCAATTTATAACATCAACCAATTGATAAATATTTCTAAATATTAAAAGAAAAATCCGAAAAATATGAAGAACTTGGGTTGATACTTCCGGGAATCGTTTGGTACAAGTAGCTATGTAAATCGATTGCAAATCACCCCATGAAGCTATTCGAATCATTCAAATCAATCATTAACCCTTAAATCAAAAAGTCCCAAATCCAATTAAGAACATTCATACTTATAAACCCTAATTGATTAATTCGATAATCAAATCCAAATTTTTATATGTTATTGAACTCAGTTTTTGACATAGAACATACCAAATTGACCAGAAAATTATTATCTACACGATGGAATCATCAAATCATATCAACAACATCAAGAACAAATTTTCATACTTTAATTCATAAATAATTCGAAATAAAATAATTAAATCAGGAGAATACTTTGATTCCTGCATAAAAACGGATGATTGATTATGAAAGTACTTTTCGAGAGCTTCGTTTTGATATATTACACGCCTGAATCGGAGTTCGATAACGTCTTCGTTTGTGCGTTTGATTTTCAAGAACACAACGTATTATTAGGGTTTTTTCTGTATTTCACGGGAATTTACTGACTGATTATGATTATACGTATAAAATGAAATAATAAAAGGGCTATATATATATTTTTGGAATATTGGTTCATTTTGGATCATTTTGGATCGTTAAATTAGTTACTTAGCCGCTAAGTAACTGTGAAAACGATCCGATTTGATACCCGTATTGGATAATTATCCCAACCGGGCTTCTTATAAAACACTTCATACGAATATAATGTAATAATATTATGTCTTTCGAGAATTTGGGTTTTGTTGATTCACCGAAATGATTATCGTATCGAAAATCTTGTGCCGGGCCGCGCACGGGTCAAACCGTAATCCGGATCGAAAAAGTCAAAACACGGAAAATGTCCGGAATTACCATACTAGGTTAGGAAGGAGTTTTCGGAAGAGATTCGGGTTGTAAAAACGTAAAAACGGTTGAAGTCGGACGATTCCCGGCTTTATAAAATAATTTTGTAATTATTCAGAATATAATTAGTAAATTCATAAATTATTATAAAATCATATAACACTCCAAAAATTACCATAAAAATACCTTAATTATCTATATTTTATTCTGGACATATTAAAATTAACATACTCATATTTTATTATATACAAACATCCAAATATTATTATCAATCATCAGGTAATTCACCAAAAATTCATATAATATTCACATAATAATCATTTATTGATAAAAATAATTACACGTTGTTTCCCGGATGTTATCCTCCCCCCTTAAAAGGATTCTGTCCTCAGAATCACACTAAGGAATAATACTGGTACTTTTCAAATATATCACTTTCATTTTCTCAGGTGAATCTCTCAACCTTATAATTTTTCATAACTTTAACGTATAATATCAATCATTCTTTAATAGCCTCTCGCTAACATAATATTATATTTGTTGCTTGTATAACTCAATTCAAAGCTCCATCTTCTATATATAATGGAGGTAAATTACTCTTTCTGGGTATATACATATAAACACCCTATGAATCCGCTATACGGGTAGCGGTGAAGCCACCTCACTTCTATTTATCCTGCTTATTTTACTATCTAGAAGGGACCAGCATAACACATCTTAATTCTCTTTTTCTTTCTAATTCTAGTATCTCATGCTTATGAGCGTTTCCAACTGTTACTCAGTGTTGAACCTCGTCCCCATATGTTTCTTCGTTCAAATAACCTAATTTATAATCGCTTCCCATCGCATTCGAGGCTCTTTAATCGTTCCCGTAATCTTCTTCTTCATCTGTAAATGATGTACTGAGACCATAGCGTATTTGATTTCTGACGTTGACTATGATATTTTCCAAGTACCTTTCTTATAATTTCTCAGGTCTCATCACTTTAATCACAACTTAATAGTCGCTTACCGACATCAAATCTATCAGTTACTTACGTAACCTGAATCAACATTCATTTTATACATAGGGGGCTAAATTACCCTTCTTAGTCATATACATTTGAACATCTTATGAACTCAGCATGCCTGTAACAACAAGGCCAACTCATTCGTAATCGTTTTATCTATCTCATTGTCTCAATAGACTAACTTAATTTATACTAATTTGCTTATCTTTCTAATTCTAATAATTTGTGTTCATGAACCTTCCATTTTCCCTGACTGTTCTACTTTACTTTTCACGTCTCCTGCTGATCGGTTAGTCTGGCCTATGATCATTTTCAATCGTATTCGAGAACCTTTAGCTGGTCTCTTGTACTTTGCATCCGTCTGCACCCGATATACTGAGCTCATGACGTCTGATGCTTCGAAATGTTCCAAATCTATTTAAAACTAAAAATTAAAAGAAAATCTTGACAATTGTATTTAACTCACCACTTTATAGTATACTTCAATTTCTTTTCAATCACTATCAAATATATTCATCGAGCGAGAATTTGTTTACTATCTGAAAGGAAATATATTTGTTTGGAACGGAATGAATCATAACTTTATTCAAAACCCGGTCTCTTGGTACTAATACTCATTTTGTTGTAATATCCAATTAGATATTAATATGAACTTTGATGCTCACAATATTCCATACTGAAGTCAACATTAATCATCTATATTAAAACCACCTTTGATATTTAACAACAAAGTAAGTACCAATATAATCCAGAAGCCGGATCAAAACCTGTTCTTCAATTTCTAACTTTTCAAATTCCTTAACTCATTCCCCGATAATCCTAATGATATTTACTCTTTCTTTTCTACTCAAGACATCTGTCTTTAAATGGACCTTTTCTGTTTGGTAGTTAACCACACAACTGGAGCTCATAGTCAATTATAACCAGAATTCATACTTTTGAAGCTGAGAATGTAGTTGCTACTTTCAACCTTTCATATGCATATTTTTCAGGTGTTCAACTTGGTCTTCCTTAGTCCTTGAATGGGAGAGGATGTTATCAATAAATAATATTACACTATCCAATTACTCCTTATACACTATGTTCATTCAATCTTCAAACCTATAATTAATGTGTAACCTCATATCTCCATTCTTTCTTTTTCCATGGCCACTGTTGTGCATAGCGCGAAACACTCCTTATCTCATTATTCCTTCATTCTATATTCTTGAAGTTTCCTTGACTCATTACTTCATCTCTACTGAACCATACGACACTGAGCTATTAACGCTAGCTCGACCCTGTGCAGTAACCAATAAGAAATTTCACTGTATGTTTCGAGGTAACCTTGATAAATCATTCGTTAGAATCTTCAGGACTTTACTTTAATTATGGAGAATTCCGAAATGAGATTCATTGTATCATTCTTCTCTAATAGTTTGCCACGAATACTGTTGTTAAATCTTCCCTGCTTACGCGCATTCTTTGAATGAAATTCTTGTCTTCAATTGCTGGTGTTTTACTTCATTCCCCTATCAGTACTGGCATATTTGATGTTCATAACTTGCATATATCCTGGATTATTTTATAAAATTTCTTTATCATCCTTTTGATTCCACTTCCTTTCTATTTAGTTCTTCATTCTCATTACTCATTAACTCATAAGGAATGTCTTTTTCTTGATAATATTAATATGTGCATTATTAGATAAGCCATTTCTGAAGTTAATAAAAGGCTTTTATTTACAGTATTTAAGTTCTTACTGACAGAATTATCAAAATTCATCGATAGTTATTTTCTTAGCCTCACTTAAATCATCATTGATCGCATATTTGGCTTTCTCCAATTGATCAACATTTCTTTTTCCTGAGTTCACATGCGGACTTCGTTAGTCTTCGTCTTACATCGGATACTTGGATTTGTGAGCTTTCTAAAATTTTTATTCGATCGCCATTCGATATGGGTATACTTCCAAGTCCTTCCTGGAACGCTATTACAGATGATAGAATCTCTTTGCTTTATCTTGAACCTTCAGTTCTTGAAAATATTCTTCTTACTAGCATGTACCAATTACTTTATGTTCCTCTTGTTTATCGAAAAGTGCGTATTCATCTAGATAAAATCTCGCACATATTTGCAGTAACATCACGCTAATTCTACTAAACTTTCGATTCCTGCTAATGCCATCACTTCCTTCAACTTGCTAACTGCTTTGATTTCGGATCTGAAAATCATGTTAGAGCTTGACTCAATCTAATTGGAATCGATCTCCATTTAACTAACCATTAGTTGGTAAAGTTGATCAATTAACTCTTTTAACTGATCACTTAAACCAAGTGCTGACTAGCTAACTGGAATCAAAGACCAATTATATAAAGTCGGTTTGGGCATAATAACTTTCTCAAGAATCGAGATCGTCGCAGTTAATTGGAGTACTGACGAGAACGAAAATATACTTATTTATCCTTACAAGTAGGGTAATTTCTGAAAATTTGGGCAGCACTTCCCCTATATCATTGACTACCAGTCGGACTCAAGCCGACACCATCAATCTACCAAATCGTCCACAATCATATCCATCCATTTCCATCAACCAAATTCATCCATTCACCATAATTCAAACTATATCCTTCTGACCAGCATTTGTATGATTAATTGGCATAACATATATCTTTTTGAAATGGGACTAAGGTCTTAAACCAACAATGATTAATATACCCATACTTTTCTCAGTTCTTTCAGAATATTATAAAATTTTATTAGTGAACTTTAAAATTTATCTTGTTGTTTCTAAAAATTTTACTTCACAAGTCTTTTAACTTATCTCTTACCATTACTAATTGGGTATAGTTACTTTTGAAAATTATGCCGCATCCTTCAACGAACTACACCAATCCTCCTTCTTCGACGATACACACTCAATTTCATTAGTGAGTCTGTTGATCTTTTAATAACCACGCAGGGTCTTAATTATCATCATCACAATCGGGTGAAAACTCCATCATCAATTTGTTATTTCTTAAAAGGTATCGCAATCAAATTACCATTACTTTATCTCCACTTATGTTCCCGTATCAAACTTTCGTCACTGACCCGGTTATGGGTATTAAATTCACCATAGCTTATTTACTCAAGGTAGAAAACTTCACAATTTCTTGAAGAACACGTTCAAAATTTGTTTGCAATTAAGATTTCTTTGATCTTGAATCTTTACGACAAATATCTTTCCGCGATGAAGGGATGCTTCACGTATTAATTCCATGTCTGAGTCAGTGTTCAGAATTCCCTTGATCTCTGATTGTTGTCCCGATACTCGTTCGCTTTGCATAAAGCCTTACTTCCTCATTTTATAACTAATTTATTTGTTACGGTTCGCTAACCATTCATTTCACATTGAAATCCTCTTATTTGAAGCACGTCATGTTAACGCAATCTATCGTATTGACGAGATTATCATAACACGAACCACTGTCTGACTTGCTGTCTTTGCCACTTCCATGTTATCGATGAATTCCTTCTTTCTTACCCGCAGATGTCCACCATTTATCGGTTTGCAGTCGTACCTATGTTTGTTGTATGATTCCACGTGCCACACTATTTCATTTCTTTTGAAATCATCAGAGAACAGACTCTACGCAAGAGGAGGGTTTGTGAATATGACTTTGATTGAAAACTAAATAAAGAATAACAATGCCACAAACGATTGGGAGAATTTGTAATTCAGTAAATTGAAGGAAGAAGAATGAGTGAAGATTTAGATGTGAATGAGACAACCATATTCGTACTCAAGATGATCATTCTTTCATACTATATGGCATACAACACATGATTAGGTGGCGTCACACCCGACTCTTCATCATTTCGACAAAGCGTCATACCATAACACTGTTTGTTTCAATCAGGAATCAGTAATTTGAGAAGAGAAACAATTTAGAAGGAATACAAGAAACTCATACATATTCAAGAATCAAGAAGGACATATGCTATCATATTAAGAGAAGGAATGTCGATGTTGATCATCTTCCACGCTTCACCTATGTATGCCTTCAGAAACCAGTCGAATGAGAGATTCACAGTTTAGGTCACTTTATAACTTCAAAATGTCGTCTGGAACTGCCTCCACATTAAATGCTTTAATGATTTGATCGTAATCACGTCCCTATGAAATTTATAGTTATTACTTCCGACTTCTTTTATGCCACATAGAATAACAATCGATCCCGCAACGCTTTAATTTTGTCGATTAGGAATATTATCCTTTGCCAATCATCTAAAAGAGTATTCTATTTCCTTCCATCATCCTTTGTCCGTTCGAATTACAAATCTTGTTAAATTTTAATAATTTCATGAATTGGGTAAATAATATTTTAACATGTTCATTCAATTGTTGATATTATTTAAACAAAGATGACTTTCTTCTTTCACGAAAACTTTAAACTTTCTCCCTCTTGGGGGGGAGGTCCACTTAGTCCTTCGAACTGACAACACTGAGTTTATATCGATTCTTCTTTTCAGGTCATTTTCTGTTTATAATAACAAGAACTTAAATAGTAATTTAAAAACCAAATTGTAAAACTCATTTCATGCAAAAATCTTCTGAAAGTTGATTAAGAAAATCTTCTCCGAAATCTCATTTTAAAATTTTGAAAATCAAATATTTGGTCGTCATTACTCTATAAGTTACTTGCTATTCTCTTGATCCGCTAATGAAATATCTAATTAAAGGAATGCCCATATAAGGGTCTCTCCATTTTGGTAAATCTTCTACTTTTCCTTGGATTCTGCTCGTACTTATTAGTCAATGAAGTTTCATTTACTATTGTATATCATTTATTCGCAATTTTGCTGCAATGCTGACATCTAGTACTATCTCTGACAGTCTTATCATCATTCTTGACGCTATGCTTACAATCACACATGTAATTCGATGTTCAGCTTGTAAATAAGGTCGCACCTTCTTGCTAGTCTTACCTATACCTAGTAAGGTAGATATTATTCCTCGTGCAGCACTCGGTATGTGGTAAGAATCTTCTCGCAACGGTGGTGCCTTTACAGCTTGCAACTTTGGCTCTTCATCAGCTTCCATCAACTCGTTGCCTCCAGCGTGGAGCTCGTCCTACTACCTAATTCTAAGGTAAATCATACCAAAATTCACCTAGCCTCTCTTTCACAAGTTCTCATAAGAATCAATCGCATTTTCTTCAAAACCGCATGAAAAGTAGGGTAACATACCCCCAGTCTCCGTTGATCTGTCGATTCCTCATTACCGTAGGATCGAAGAACTCAATATACCTATAGCGTTGCGATATTTGCCTTACACTTTCCCCAATAATCCTAGCTTACCAATTCATATCAGACCTGCTAATCCTCACTCGCACTCAATTCAAACTTAAAATGAGTATGCCTAGGGTCTTCCCTATCTCATATGGCATATCACTCCTATCTTACCCTCACCTATTCTTATTTCAGTGATCAATAACCTGTGGCTCTGATACCATCTGTAACACCCCCAAATCCGGGGTCAGGATTGGGTGTCACTACACAACTTTAAATAATAAAGACCTGTATATTAAAATAAATATACACACAACTCCTCACTATTCAGGATCGCTTACAGGTTATGGTATGAAACAAGAATCTAACCTTCTAAAATTTACATTGTCTGACTACAATTTCATTACCTCATTACTAATTTCCATTGACATGCTACTTGACTTTTCTTAACAATCGCTATTTCAAGTTTATCTCTATTCTGAATTAACTCTTCTCCTTACTATTAATCATGCTTTACTTTTACAATCTTTGTCTGGCTTTGAATGCCTTGTACTATGTGTATCTATCATAAAAGATACCATTCAATTAACTGACAATATATCATTGTCTAGCCTATACATTTATCTTTATCGTCTACCCGCCCTATAATAACAGATAAGTTTCATCTTTAATCATATAAAGTTTAATCGACACGAGGACTCATAGTTCACATAAAACATAAACACACAAGGCACGTATCACCTATTTCATATAATACATAGTCAAATAATTCATGTAGCACATAAGTTGAATTGCCAAAAGATAGGTCTCGATACGTTTAGAATTGGAATCAGGTCAAAAAGAGTATTTTATTCATCAATAATCGACTTCGAATAATTCACAAAATAAACGACCTTTAGATACAAAAGAATTTAGGTCTCAAAATATTTTTAATAGAAGCAAAATATTTTTCTGAGTCTAGAGACGTTCGTTTCGTATTAAACGGATGAACGATTGATTTATTATGAATTTTGGAATATTTTTCGGAATTAAAATGGGTCTCTGATTCATTTTGTAATAAAATAATAGGGTTCGAATACCCGAATATGCCTTTAAAATAATTTTATAATAATTATCGAGCCTTGAAAATAATTTTAAAATAATCTTTTAAAGCTCAAAACTATTTTTCAGATTTTTTTTAAATCAAATAAATAATTAAATCAAATTAAATAATCAATTAAAATTAATTAACAACTAATTAAATTAATTAATCAATTAATAATTAAATTAATTAAATAATTAAATTATTAATTATCAACTAAAGTTAATTAATTAATTAATTAAGATTTATTTTAGAATTAAAAACAATTTTCAGAAATAAATAATGAATTTTAGAAATTAAAAACAGAATTTTTGAATTATTTTTAAATCAAAACTGCACTAACAGATTTTTAAATTTGAAATAGAGGAAAAACATGTCAAAAATGGTTCAAAAAAATTGGGTCGGAAACCGGGCTGCCGGGTCGAACAAGAACACCAGCCCCGGCCAGCCGGTTTCCAGAATTCGGCGACACAGCCGTTTTCCGGCGGGGTTCCGTCCGTGACCAACATCGCCCCCTTCGGCTTCCAAATCATCCCTGTCCATTCGGGTTTCAATCATGAGCATTAAACAACGATTTTGCAAGCCTATGGGTGTTTGTAATCACCACAACCGGTGATCCCGTCGTCTTCTCCGACAAGAACAACCGGAAAAAATGGCAGAACCCGGAAAACAAGAATCGTTCCGGCCAAAAATGTGAATACTAGCAATTCTCAACCAAACACAGTGGTTTTCGTGTCAAAATAAAGCTGAGAATCATTACAATCTAACCCAACAATTTATAACATCAACCAATTGATAAATACTTCTAAAAATTACAATCATTACAAGCTATGTAAATCGATTGCAAATCACCCCATGAAGCTATTCCAATCATTCAAATCAATCAATAACCCTTAAATCAAAAAGCCCCAAATCCAATTAAGAACATTCATACTTATAAACCCTAATTCATTAATTCGATAATCAAACCCAAATTTTATATGTTATTAAACTCGGTTTTTGACATATAACATACCAAATTGACCAGAAAAATATTATCTACACGATGGAATCATAAATAATTCTAAATAAAATAATTAAATCAGAAGAATTCCTTGATTCCTGCATAAAAACGGATGATTGATTATGAAAGTACTTTTCGAGTGCTTCGTTTTGATATATTACACGCCTAAATCGGGGTTCGATAACGTCTTCGTTCATGCGTTTAATTTTCAAGAACACAACGTTTTATTAGGGTTTTCTCTGTATTTCACGGGAATTTACTAACTTATTATGATTATACGTATAAAATTAAATAATAAAAGGGCTATATATATTTTTGTAATATTGGTTCATTTTGGATCATTTTGGATCGTTAAATTAGTTACTTAGCCGCTAAGTAACTGCGAAAACGATCCGATTTGATACCCGTATTGGATAATTATCCCAACCGGGCTTCTTATAAAACACTTTATACGAAAATAATTTAATAATATCCCGTCTTTCGAGAATACGGGTTTTGTTGATTCACCGAAATGATTATCGTATCGAAAATCTTGCGCCGGGCCGAGCACGGATCAAACTGTAATCTAGATCGAAAAAGTCAAAACACGGAAAATGTTCGGAATTCCCACATTAGGTTAGGAAGGAGTTTTCGGAAGAATTTCGGGTTGTAAAAATGTAAAAACGGTTGAAGTCGGACGATTCCCGGCTTTATAAAATAATTTTGTGATTATTCAGAAAATAATTAGTAAATTCATAAATCATTATAAAATCATATAACACTCCAAAAATTACTGGAAAAATACCTTAATTATTTATATTTTATTCTGGACGTATTAAAATTAACATACTCTCATTTTATTATATACAAACATCTAAATATTATTATCAATCATTAGGTAATTCACCAAAAATTCATATAATATTCTCATAATAATCATTTATTGATAAAAATAATTATATAATATTTCCCGGATGTTATAGTCCCTCATCCAATCTCCTCCGGGCACCCTGTTCAACCATCTTGACCCGGACTATCCACACAACATCCATAACTGAAGCGTTCTTCCTAGACTCTCGAGCTAGCCTATCCGCCAAAGCTCCCAACTCAGGAATACGGGAGTAAACAAAGTCTCGATCCTGGGCTAACTTGCCACTAACATTGACAAGCACAATCTTAGGCATCTCAGACTCTGGCTCAGGGGCTGGGGTCTCTGAATTTATCCTCAAGAGTGATACCTGCATAGGAATCTCACTACTCTCAGATGGATCCTCCTCCGGATCTGAACTAACACACACAGCCTCCTCTAGAGAGGGTGGAATGGGGTCCACTGGGGTACCAGTCAAACTAATCTCTGAATCGGAATCACTACCACTACTGGGATCCTGAGAGAAAACACAAAACAACAACCAAGAAACAACAAAGGTTAAATGAAACTTCCAACTAACTCACACCCTAACACTAGTTGCCGCTTTAGCTTAAATACACTTTCCTTAGACTATACCTAGTAGTCTAACTTAACTCTATATGAGTAGAACACTCTCACGATATAGATATATACCCAAAATACCCTTTTTCTAACTTGTCTCAAGTACTATATCATGTAGCTCTGATACCAACTTGTGACGCCCTCAATCTCGGGGTTAGGAAATGAGGACCCACACAATAATAAACTATCATAAGATATGCATAAACCCCGATTAACTACTAACAGGATCAAACGTGATAAAGTTTGAGACAAGATTACAACTACCAACCATAATATATAAATTACAACCCAAAATAAAACCAAATTTATATAATCGTTTCCGACTTGGAACCGACATATAACCCATTATATCTTTACAACTTTCCGACTAAGCGCTTGCTCACACATAACATGTACTACCTGCTCTGGCATCAGGAAGCCTACAACACGGTAGGGACCACCAGGTACGCTCTTACGAGCAGTGCGCCTAAATTTGACCATCCCCTTGCTTAACTGGCATGGTTGGAACAAAGCAAAACATATGAGTATAAAACTCAGCAAGTAACTATATGACAGTTCTACAATACAATATCCACAATATACCATTACTGTTTTTCAGGCATTCTACTTTAACATCTTTAGGTGGAAGTTTTCTGTCTTTGGGCTATGAAAGGATTATGAAGAAAGATTTGAGATTTCAGGATTCAAAGCTCAAGATAGGGTGAAAGCCGACATTCATCACAAATCATTAACAGGATCTCAAAGGATCTTTCAAGTGGAAAACAAGAATCTATTCAACTCTGGGAATCAATTATATGATTGATAATAATATCAAAATAAGAATCAGGGTTCACAAACTGTATGCTACTCAATATCACAATCAACTCTCTTTTCAGAACATTATAAGCCATTTCATTTTTCAAAGAATCAATTACTGGATAAGGAATTCAATTTCTCTTTAAATGATATGGAACCCTTGATTGGACTACGTTAACTTTCAATTCATAATAATAATAATACGGGTGATGAGCCTGTACCTACCTCCATCTTATCTTTAAGGTACCTATGGCATAATTTCAGCCTTAAATCGGACTAGCCCCGCTAGCCTCTTATATAACTTGACTAGTACCACTAGTCTCTTACGTCTCAATCCAATCCATCAGGAATTCATTTGGAAAACCTTGTGTTGGAAAAGAAAGGTTTTTACTAAGTTCATTTTATCATTACCGAGAATATGAAATCATTCAGACTCTATCAAGTCGAAACTCATTCTTAAGTACAATTTCAAGGATTCAAAGAAAGTGAATGAATTAAAGATAAGCAAAGTTCAATGTTAGGGATCTTGATCAAATGATCACAAGGTATACAAGTTAGGGAATCATAGCAGTTCTAAGGATCATCATAGATAAGATTATAAAGGAATGAAAGATTATTACTCAAGGGGTTCATAAAGGTTCTTATAGGATTTACAAGAATTCAAGGTATTAACAGGTGATCAGGATATGAATAAAAGGGTTTCTATAAGGTTTGAACAATAATCATATCAATAACAGGTTCACAAGGACAATGACAGGGTATCTCAAGAATCAATAATAGGTGCACAAGTGCTATAAAAGTTCAATACTCTATCATGGCATTAACAATATCCTCTCTATAAGTAATTTACACAAGCAGAGTTACTTGCCTAAATTCGCTTTCCTGTTTCACAAAGGTTGAACTACTGCCATCTAGTACACTATTCCCTTTCCTAGCCTGAATGCCTTCACGCTCCGAATCTACAATCCAACAATCAAACCCTAATTAGATTCTCACTCGACATTCATAGAACGCTTAACAATTAACCCTTATCGAGAAACCCTAAGAGTATATATACTCACAAAGCACATTTAAATCAAAACTTGTATACTTTAACCAAATAGTCATTGAATCACATATTGTGATGCAAATATGACACATAGTATATAATCCTTGTATTCAAACTCTATACTCGAGTTATCATATAAATTATATACCCTCATATCAAGACGACTCAATCCTTCCTTTTATATCATTTAAGTCGAACCAAAACAAACAAATAAATCACACAACTCTTGGAAATCTAACATGCAATCACTCGGCAAGGTATTGGAATCAAATCAATCACTTTTATACTTAAAAACCATTCATCTTTAACACAAAACACAATCAAACATCAAGTAATGACATGCAATTAATAAAGTCACATATAAACTTGAGATCAAGCCTTCACTCATCCTTTTACATCATTTTTAGCTCAAATCTTTACATGCAAAACTATAACTTAACATGCCTTTCACACTTCTTCCAAAACCAAATCCAATTTATCTCCACAATCCATTTAATCACAAATTAAAACCTAAACATGGTTGATCATTCATTTGAACACATAGTTTGACTTAATGCCTTAAGAACAAGCAAGACCACTCGAGATTTCCAATAATCAAGACATGCATGCATCATTTGGGATTCTTAAACCACAACTCAATCTATTTATTCAATAATCTCTACAATCAATCAACAATAAACCATTTAAATAACTTAATAATCAAGAACCACTCGGGTTTCAAGCAAAACAACACTTGGAACTTTTAATTCGATTCTTTGAACCATCAATTAATCCAATTTCTCAATATTTTCTAAAACAATCATCCACAACCATTTAAATCAACAGAAATCAACTTAATAACTTTTGAAATCAAAATTCCATTCGGTTTTAAGTAAAACACCACATGCAAACACAGAAAGTTATTTTAAGGATATTAGAGCTCAGTTTTTTTTAACATCATCACTGACCACCGGTTCACCGGAGTTCATCACCGGTGGAGGTGGCTTCACGGTGGTGCCTACACTCGGTGGTTTCCAACCTTTAACCACCAATTTTTACAACAAATACGCACATGCAAGCACATATCATCATTCCAAATCATTTATAAATCAAGACCCTTTTTGTTTTCATGAGAACCGAATCAAAACCACCAAAATCCAACTTTGGGTTTTTTAAAAACTTCTGGAGATAGCAACATGAATCTAGATATCTAGATAGATGAAGCAAAATCTCATATAACCATGGTCTTACAATCGAAAAATGATGAAGAACATGGGAAAGATTGAAGAGGGAGAGTACCGAGAGTGAGAAAGAGAGAAGTCCTGAGAGAGAGAGAGAGAGAGGGGAATGAGAGAATGAGAGAAACGAGAGAGTTTAGGGTGAGGAAAAGAAAGAAAGGGGGTGGGTGGGGTTTATATACTACCAAGGGAGGGTAGTTTAGTAATTAGGTAATTACATTCCCAAATCATTCTTTATTCTTTTCCAAAAACGAATTTGATTAGTAAATATCTCTTTCGGAAAAGAAGGAATTGATATGAATAATAATTTTAGAACCTTTTCATCCATATTTTTAAAATAATTTTTGAGCGTACGGTTTATTTAATACGAATTTTACAAGATTGCGCTCAAAATAGAATTACAACTCGATAAAATCATTTTAAAATACACCGATCATGAAATAAATCCATCTATCGTTTTTATAAAGTCTCTAGGACTATTTTGAAGATAACAAAACAACTTTTACACCTTGAACATACTCGTCTAATTTTATAAAAACATTTAAAGGTCCAATAAACCTTATTTTAAATCAAATAAATCCCTTAAAATCATTTAAAAATCAGCAGAGCATATAATCAAGCATATTTCCAAGTAATAGCATATATTCACGTATCACGACTCATACTCGATCACAAATTTCCTTTTTACTATTATTATTCCCCTTTTCGCGTATCGGGTCGCGTTCTGCTTGACAGCCTGACGCTAAGCGTTTCAATTACGCGTCACAATTAATACTTACTTAAACATTTCCATTTCACATAACAACACATAGTTCACATTTAAACATTTTGATCCCTTTTTAAGACGGGTTCCGTTCTACCTGACGGCCCGACAACCCAGCTTATCCCCTAAGATGAATCATCAAACTGGAACGCGTCATTTTACGTTCCCAGTTACTTATATACAATAAGGACAATTAACCAAAAAAATCATTTAATCCCTTTATTAAATCACATAAATTATAATTACACCACAAAATCATACTTTATTCTCTTAATTATGTCGCGAAATTCCCAGTCGTTACAGGGAGTTGAATGTAATTATAGGTTTCTTTTCAAAATTTAAGAAATTTCTTTATCAAAATATATCAGTGTTTGAATATGCAAGTGTGCGGAATGAAATATGAATCTATTCAAAACACAAAGTTACTAAACACAAAGATTTAAAAACTTTCTGGTGGATTGAACTTTCCATCAGAAATATATATTGATTGAGAACTCTGTGATGCAAGAATGCACACATTTGCTTACAAGTAAATTTACAAAGTAAGAACTATGAAATTCTTAACAGATTATGCCTTATATATTTCCCAGTTCTTTCAATCGATATTTTTCTACTTGCTACTCTCGGTTTATATATCACCAAGTTACATGTGAAAAATGTTACGACCGGCATTTTATGTAATATTATTTGTGGATGGGGTATAATATTAAAGTCAAATGAAAATATATTTAATGATTGTACGCTAGTGTGAGTGAAAATTTCTGCATTATAAATTTGCTTTGTGTAGTATATGATTTTTCAAAGCAAGAGTTTATTTAATTTCTTTATTTTTGATTTATAAGGAATATTCTAAGCTTTGGAATTTTTTTTTTTAAAAGGTATTTTGTTCACAAATTTTGAAAATGATTTTATAAAGTCTCTAAAAAATCCAAGTTATTTTATGGTATAAATTTTATAATTTTTGAACTTGTATTTTATTTTATAAAAATAAATCTTTATAAATTTTATTTGTTATAATTAGCAAATTACATGGCTACCCTTGCATGCAAATACTCTTCCAATTCAACTAAGGGGCAAGGAAGACATTTCCAACTCCACTCACTTTCATTCTACTAACGAAATTACCACTTTACCCTTGCATGCAAATCTACCTAACTATATTGGAAGGTTACTCTTGTAAAATCTCAAATCCACTCACTTTTGGCCAAATAAAAACCAAACTAACATGATTATTACTCCACATTCACCCCACCATTTCCACACTCCTCCTTTCCTCCCCTCTCCTCTCGGCTTTTTGGCCGAAGCCATACCCCCCTCCCTTTTCTTCATTCTTCATTCAAGCTCCCACTTTGCAATCAACTAAATGTTACTTCCTATATCTTGATCATACATAATTCAAAGAGTGATGAGTGAAAAGTTTAAGTTTAAAGGTTGCATGTAAAGGTTTTAGTGAAACTCAAAATACAACCTTGATTCTTGTGAGTTTAGGGTTGTTTTTGAGAGGACTACAAGGAATGGAGAAGTGCCAAATCTTGAGAGGGAAACTATTGATGATTAAATGGCCATTCCCATCCATTTCATTCGGCCATGACCATATGGGAGCCGAATGAATGGTCCTTAAGACTATTCTTGTTGCTTAAATCAATTTTTGCATGTTTATGTGATAATGACTTGAATTTTATGGTGAAAATTTGATAAAACTCTTTGCATGCTAAGTGATCATCTAGTTATATCTTATTCTAGGCTTGCATGTCAATTTTATGATAGAACATATGTAGAAAATGTGTTGTTTTGGTTTGAAAAACCCGAAGGCATGCATGCATGTGGATTTCTCTTAGAATGTTGTAAGATTTTGATCATTTGGAAAGATTTTGTTAGTGAGCTTTAATTTCAGTAGGTATAATATGTTAATATTGACTTATGCTTCTTGTTGCATGGTAATAATTCGTGGTTATCTTTTATAAAAATATATATCTTGTTGTTACAAAAGCATGAAGATTTGTGATTTGTGAAGTGTAGTCTCTTTTGTTTTGCCATAATTCTACCTTAGGTAAGGATGATCTCACCAAGGTTATTTTGAGAATAAGGGAGTTATTTCGGTAGAATACCATGTATAAGTCTTGGTTTAAGTATTGAGTCGTTGTTAGTTGAGTTTGTCAAGTCAAAACCTTGGAAAAAGAGAGTTATAGTTTCTGCAGAAAAATCAGTATAGCACCCTGAGGTTTAGAGTGAGTTTTGACCATGTCATTGGTGTGCACTTTGAGGCCCAAGCTACCAGAAGTTAGTATTGGGAGTATATAAAAGGTTTTAGGAGTTGGTTGGAGGTTTGCATGTCATTTGGTTAGGTGCACAAGTAGAATAACAAAATCTGTCAAGCAGGGGACAGTTTTGTTGTAACTTAGAAATAGGGAGATTTGACCATGTCATGGATAGGCTCTCATTAGGCCCAATTGGGCCTTAGTTAGAGGGAGTGTCAAAGAAGTTTTTCCAACCATAGTTCATAGGATATGAGTTAGAACCATGTGTCACAAGTTAATTCAAGTCAGGGCATTTTCTGCCCAGAAAAACAGGGGAACCTTGGACTTTTAGCTTAGGCCCAAGAAGGCCCAAGCCAGGCCCTTGAGCCACATCAAGTTTGTGAGAATCCATTAGGTCAGGAGAGTCTTGTGTAAAAGTTTTGAAGGAAAAATTGTAGTTTAAGAGTGTCTAATGTGCCCAAGAAATCATAGTTGTCATTCTGAAATTTGCACCAGTGAGCACTTTCACTTATCACATAGTTTTAGAACACTTAGAAGTGAGTATTAGGTCGACCACCATAGTTTTAAGATAGTATAAGGTCAGTAGAGCAAAAGGCACAAGTGAAGGTCAATAGGTTTTGGATAATTTAGGAAAGGCACATCGAGTTAGGAAGCCAAAATTTAAAGATCTTGTCTAGTTTAGCGACCAAGTGACTTAAGTTGTGAGTCGAGATCATCCAAGCCTAGTGTTGCATTATGGTGTTATTTGGTATTAATATACGATATGTGATTATGTGGCTATGTGTGTACATTTGAAATATAAAGGTGGATATAAATTAAGTGCATATAGGCCTAAGTGCCATCCGTGTTTAATTTCGGGTTGTAAATAAGTTGAGATGGTAAGAATATATTATAATGTGGATTATTATTATTTATGTAGGATCTCGAGACGAGGGAAAACTTGCCATAAAAGTCGAGTGAAGCTCCAGTTGCTCCTACCAGTCAGACCAGACCAGCCTATCTCAAGGCAAGTGATTCAACTTGACCTTCATATTTACTATAAACAGTTCATATTTATCGATGCAATTATCCTGAGTCATTTTGATATGTTTAAATCAAGCGTATCTCTCGCTTATCTTTGAATTACATAGAGATGCCATGAACCCTCAAGTATGTATTGCAAGTAGTTCAAAAGTCTTTTCATGATAGTTAAATGCCATGATAAAATAAAGAGTTGTTATAATACTTGATTGATCCTCTTGATTAACATGATGATGATTCCTAAGTATTGATATCTCATCCTGATGCTTGAACCCCTATAGAACCTTACCTTGAACTTTGATAGTCAGAAACTTACCAACATGATTCCTCATTGATTGATACCCTATTTCCTATCCTAAAGCTTGACAATTCTGATATATATATTCATCCTGAGCTAGAGATCATTACCTTAACACCCATAGTATTCGTGAAGCTTATCTTCTTAATGATCCAACACCTGTACCTTGACGAGAAACCATTGCTTTAAGCCCAGTTTGGCATTACCCCTTCATATTATCCATTAGTCTCACCATATTTTCCTGTCCAAGTTCTGACATATGAAAACCTTTTGGTTACCCTAATAGAGTAAAGTTTTGTGAATCATGGCCCTGAGATTTAGTACCATATTTCCCGTGTTTCGAGTTGATCTATATTTCCTTAATAAAAATGTGTAATGTTAAAAGAGATTTTGTTATAATTCGGCATCAGCTTTTGAAATAAATAAAATATGGGTTTTCAGTCCCAAAGGGGGATAAATGTTTTCTTGGATAGTGGATCTGGACTGAGACGCGAGTCCTTTCCACACTTATATTAGGCTTAAAAGTTGCCTAGGGATTCCCGTTAATGTTTTAGAACCCAGCGAGGTTCGGGATTACTTCGCGGCTGATCACCGGCTGTAATCCGTAGCGTCATAAAATGATTTTGATTAAGACATGATTTTTAAAATTGTTTTGATACAAGCAAAATGATGCCATCTCACATAGTTTTATCTCTCGTTATCATTAGTTATGTCTTTCCATTGGCATTCTTAAAAGTATATCTCAATTTATGTTTTGTGTTGTGCTGTTAGCACTTGTTGAGCATTTGGCTCACTTCTTGCTTTACCCTGATATTACAGCTAGCAGCTACGGTTAGATTCAAGCAGACTGCCCGTAAGACCTGTGATGCTGATGCTTATGTTCGAGCTCAGGTAGAATAAGTATAATAGTTGTGTGAGGACTCGGTATTTGTAATCAGATGTAATAGTTGGTAGTGTTGGGCTGTTCCAAACCCTAAACTGTAAGATCTTGGATTTGGTTGCATTATTTCTTTTAAAATATTGTAATAGCTATATTTATTTTGCTGTTAAAGTTGGGGGTGTGACAGGTTTTGGTATCGGAGCTACGGTTTAGATTCCCTGGACAGCCCAAATAGGTTATAGGATTTGTGTGTAGGTTATAGATATTATGCGAGAGAGTAGGTTAAGTAAATTATTATTAATACTCCTCTTATTGGTTGTCAGCAAATGGCACATTCCTCGTCATCCTCTGGGTCAGACAACACTATTGCTTTTACAGTGTATGCTGAGTTGAGGCGCGAGTTCGACATGCTTCAGGGCAAGTACGACCGACTGATAGACCGACTGAAGAACGTGTATCCGGACAGCCGAAACTACGAAGGGAAGCCCAAGGAGCAGATGACTGCGAGACTTGAGACCGTGGTTCAGTACGTCAACACTAAGCTTGAGGAGATGCCAGCGCACCGGGACCGTACCAGCCAGTATGTCATTCAGATGGTGGCGGATGAGCTCCAGAGCATTGTGAAGACACTTCAAGAGGAAAAGACTACCAAGCCCCGTTCAGATGGAGTGGAGCCTTAGTTCTTTCCATTTACCTTTCATGTTGTTGTACTATCAGACTCTATGGAATCCCCAGTTGTTTCCGTTTTTCCTTTAAATAAGCCTGTTATTCCTAGAATCAGACTATGTCCCAATCCTATGTACTGTGACCTTTAAAATTTCAATAATTATGTGCTATTGTTCCATTTGCTCTCAACTGTTATTTTATGTTTTTATCATCATATCTGCTTAATTTGGAAACTTGACCCCATATGTAAATGAGAATGCCATGCGATACCCTCGAATCATTTTATCATTCATATCTGTTTTGACACAACTCTTATTTCAGGATCATGCCTCCCAAAAAGAAGAACCCAACAACCACTTCCACCACAGACCCAAATATTCTTCGACTACTGGAAACCTTGCAACAGCAAACCAATGCTATAGCTCAACAACAACTAACTCTTCAACAACGAATTGAAAACCAAGATAACCATGAGCCACACCAACCACCTGAACCACCAGTACCACCTAGACAAATTGTCACCTTCAAGGCTTTTCAGAATGTGAATCCACCTGCATTTCATGATACCACTGATCCAGTGATAGCTAACACATGGATCAAGGAGATGGAAAGGGCTTTTGAGTTGGTACAGTTAGGAGACGATCAGAAGACGCCATATGCTACTTACTTCTTGAAAGGAGAAGTCATCTATTGGTGGGAATCAGTAAAGGCTATGGAAGTCACTCAGCAGGTTTCTTGGGAGAGATTTAAGAAGTTATTTCTGGACAAGTATTACCCTAAGTACATGCAGAATCAGATGGAGCTAAAATTTCTTGAGTTGAAGCAAGGGAACATGACTGTATTGGAGTATGAGAAGAAGTTCACTGAGTTGTCAAGGTTTGTGACAAAGTATACCAGCACTGAGGAGGAAAAAGCAAAGAAATTTCAGCAAGGGTTGGAGCCTTGGATCAGAGATAGGGTGGCTATGTTTGAGCTTGAAACTTATACGGGAGTAGTACAGAAAGCTGCTCTGATTGAGAATAATGGGACGCAGTCAAGGAAAGAGAGGGATAACAAGAAGAGGAAGGTTCCATTTTATGGAGAAAAGTCTGAAGCTGGAAGTTCGCAAGATCGGAATATAAAGAGGATTGGTTTCCAGTAGGGCAGAAATTTTCAAAAGAAGGGAAATTTGGGCAAAAGGCAAGAATCAAAAGGGAACAACCAGGCAAGCCAAGGGCAAGTTGGAGAAAACAGGTTCCAGAGACCGGAATGCAAGCACTGTGGAAGAAGGCACCCCGGAGTATGCAATAAGCTGAGCATGACCTGTTATAGGTGCAATCATAAGGGACATTTGGCGAATGATTACAAGATGCTGAAGCCAGGAGTTACGTGCTTCAAGTGTGGGAAGACTGGACACATGGCTACGGAGTGTAAGGCAACCGGACCAGTCAAAGATCTGATGAACGTGGCAAGTACCAGTGCAAGCGTGCCAACTGAGGTATTGGCATTACCTCCACCACCTGCACCAACCTCGCAAACAACAGCAAGGACATTTGATTTGAAGATGAAGGATGCTGTACAGAATTCGGAAGTGATAGCAGGTACACTTTTACTCAATAATGTCAAAGCTAAAGTATTGATTGATTCGGGAGCAACAAGATCTTTCATATCAGAATCTTTTGTTGATAAGCTCCAATGTGATAAAATGGTTATGAGTGAGGTAGTAAATATTGTAATTGCGAACCAAGAGAAGATTCCTGTGAATCAATTTTGTCCAAAGTATGAGATTGATATTTCGGGGTATAAGTTCTCAGCCGACTTGATACTCTTCAAGTTGGGAGAGTTTGATATAATTTTAGGAATGGATTGGTTAGGAGAGAATAGCGCTCAGATAAATTGTAAGACCGAGAGAGTGTATATAAAGACGAAGAGTGGAGAGAAGGTAGTATTTAAGGGGCAGAGGCAAGAGCAACTATTTCTTACAGTTGTTCAGGATAAGAAGTTACTTAGAAAAGGTTGTGAGTCGTTCCTAGCATATGTAGTGGATTCAGAGAGAGGCAACCTCAGAATGGAAGATATTCCTGTAGTTAACGAGTTCCCCGATGTGTTTTCCGACGAACTACCAGGCTTACCACCAGATCGACAAATTGAGTTCGACATTAACCTTGCTCCAGGCATGGAACCAGTTTCAAAGGCCCCATATAGGATGGCACCAGCAGAAATGAAAGAGTTGGCGAGCCAGCTACAAGAATTATTGGATAAAGGAGTGATTCGACCAAGTACGTCGCCATGGGGAGCGCCTGTTCTGTTTGTAAGAAAGAAAGATGGGAGTATGCGTCTATGCATAGATTACCGGGAGATGAATAAGGTGACGATCAGGAACCGCTACCCGCTACCAAGGATAGATGACCTTTTTGATCAGTTGAAGGGAGCAAAGTGCTTTTCGAAGATTGATTTGAGATCGGGATACCATTAATTAAAGATCAAAGAAGAAGATATTCCTAAGACCGCATTCAGGACCAGATATGGGCATTATGAATTCCTAGTAATGCCGTTTGGATTGACCAACTCTCCGGCCGCATTTATGGATCTGATGAATCGGGTATTTAAGAAGTATTTGGACAAATTTTTTGTGGTATTTATTGATGACATCCTTATTTATTCTAAGTTGGAAGAAGAACATAAGCAGCACCTCTGGATAGCATTGGAGATACTCCGACAAGAGAAGTTGTATGCCAAGTTTACCAAATGTGAGTTTTGGTTAAAGAAAGTTCAATTTTTGGGGCATGTTATTGGAAATGAGGGAGTTAAAGTGGATCCGGCAAAGATTGAGGCAGTTATGAGTTGGGAGAGGCCAAAGACTCCTACGGAAGTGCGAAGGTTTCTAAGATTGGTCGGATACTATAGAAGATTCGTCAAGGATTTCTCGAAGATCGCCACGCCATTGACCAAGTTAACCAGAAAGAATCAAAAGTTTGAATGGAGTACAGAATGTGAAGATAGCTTTCAAGAGTTAAAGCAGAATTTGGTAACAGCTCCGGTGTTGGTACTTCCAGATGATCAAAGGAATTTTGTAATATTCAGCGACGCTTCACATAAGGGTTTGGGTTGTGTGTTGATGCAACACAGTAAAGTGATCGCATATGCGTCAAGACAGTTGAAGCCGCATGAGTTAAAGTACCCGACGCATGACTTGGAACTAGCCGCCATAGTGTTCGCACTCAAGATCTGGAGACATTACCTCTATGGAGAGAAGTGTGAAATCTACACGGATCACAAGAGTTTAAAGTACATTTTTACTCAAAAAGAGCTCAATATGAGGCAGAGGAGATGGCTGGAATTGATCAAGGACTATGACTGTTCGATAAATTACCATCCTGGAAAGGCGAACATAGTGGCCGATGCTCTGAGTAGGAAGGAGAGATTGAATATGATGATAACATTAAAAAAGTTATCTGAAGAAATCGAAAGATTGGAATTGGAACTTTGTGCTTATGGAAAAGTCGAGGAAGTTTGTCGTGCAATGACCTTTCAGCCAACACTAGTGGAAAAGATAAAGAAGTGTCAAGAGGAAGTAATGGAAAAAGAAAAGAATTAGTTATCTGGAGAGGAGATTAATACTCAAAGGGATGAGCAAGGGATACTAAGGTTTTCATCCAGAATATGGATTCCCCATGTACCTGAATTAAAGAATGAGATCCTCCATGAAGCCCACAATTCGAAATTTTCAATCCACCCGGGAAGCACCAAGATGTATCAAGACTTAAAGAAGAACTTTTGGTGGCCAAATATGAAGCGAGACGTGGCAGAATGGGTTGCGAAGTGCTATACTTGTCAGAAAGTAAAGGCAGAACATCAACGACCAAGCGGATTAATTCAGCCCCTGAAGGTTCCAGAATGGAAATGGGAAAATATTGCTATGGACTTTATAGTGGGACTACCGCGAATGAAATCCGGGCATGACGCAATATGGGTTATAATTGATCATCTTACGAAGTCGGCGCATTTCCTTCCAATAAATGAAAAGTCGTCACTGGACAAGTTGGTTCATCTGTATGTGCGCGAAATCGTACTAAGGCATGGAGTACCCGTATCAATAGTTTCAGACAGAGATCCCCGATTTAACTCGAGATTCTGGATGTAATTTCAGGAATGTCTTGGCACAAAGTTGAATATGAGCACGGCGTACCACCCGCAGACTGATGGCCAGAGTGAAAGGATAATTCAAATGATTGAAGACATGTTGCGCAGTTGTGTAATCGATTTTGCAGGAAGTTGGGACGACCATTTGTCGTTGATTGAATTCTCTTACAACAACAGCTATCATTCCAGTATCGGCATGCCACCATACGAAGCTTTGTACGGGCGAAAATGTAGATCACGAACAAGTTGGGATGAAGTGGGAGAAGGAAAAATTCTCGGCTCGGAATTGGTACAACAGTTGCATGACTCGGTCAAGTTAATTCAGAAAAGGTTGCTTGCTGCTCAAGATAGACAGAGGAAGTATGCGGATCCAGCACGTAAGGACGTTCAATTCCAAATTGGCGAAGCTGTGTTGCTAAAGGTGTCACCTAAAAAAGGGTTGATGAGATTTGGCAAGAAAGGGAAGTTAGCACCTAGATACATAGGTCCTTTTGAGATTTTGAGTCAAATGGGAAAGGTGGCCTATGAGTTGGCCTTACCACCTCAGTATCAGCATGTGCATAATGTATTCCATGTGTCGTTTCTTAAGAAGTACAATCCTGACGCTAGCCATGTGATAGAATATGAACCTGTAGAAATTCAGGCAGACCTGTCATTTGTGGAGCAACCGGTTAAAATACTCGACTGGCAAGTAAAGAGTCTTAGAAATAAGTCAGTAAAGTTAGTAAAAGTACTTTGGAGGAACCCTAAGGTCGAAGAGTCGACTTGGGAGTTAGAGTCTGATATGCGTTCCTGGCATCCTCATCTTATCTCTTAGATTCTGGGGACAGAACCCTTAAGGGGGAGAGGATGTTACGACCGGCATTTTATGTAATATTATTTGTGGATGGGGTATAATATTAAAGTCAAATAAAAATATATTCAATGATTGTACGCTAGTGTGAGTGAAAATTTCTGCATTATAAATTTGCTTTGTGTAGTATATGATTTTTCAAAGCAAGAGTTTATTTAATTTCTTTATTTTTGATTTATAAGGAATATTCTAAGCTTTGGAAAAATTTTCTTTTAAAAGGTAATTTGTTCACAAATTTTGAAAATGATTTTATAAAGTCTCTAAAAAATCCAAGTTATTTTATGGTATAAATTTTATAATTTTTGAATTTATATTTTATTTTATAAAAATAAATCTTTATAAATTTTATTTGTTATAATTAGCAAATTACATGGCTACCCTTGCATGCAAATACTCTTCCAATTCAACTAAGGGGCAAAGAAGACATTTCCAACCCCACTCACTTTCATTCTACTAACTAAATTACCACTTTACCCTTGCATGCAAATCTACCTAACTATATTGGAAGGTTACTCTTGTAAAATCTCAAATCCACTCACTTTTGGCCAAATAAAAACCAAACTAACATGATTATTACTCCACATTCACCCCACCATTTCCACACTCCTCCTTTCCTCCCTTCTCCTCCCTTCTCCTCTCGGCTTTTTGACCGAAGCCATACCCCCCTCCCTTTTCTTCATTCTTCATTCAAGCTCCCACTTTGCAATCAAGTAAATGTTACTTCCTATATCTTGATCATACATAATTCAAAGAGTGATGAGTGAAAAGTTTAAGTTTAAAGGTTGCATGTAAAGGTTTTAGTGAAACTCAAAATACAACCTTGATTCTTGTGAGTTTAGTGTTATTTTTGAGAGGACTACAAGGAATGGAGAAGTGCCAAATCTTGAGAGGGAAACTCTTGATGATTAAATGGCCATTCCCATCCATTTCATTCGGCCATGACCATATGGGAGCCGAATGAATGGTCCTTAAGACTATTGTTGTTGCTTAAATCAATTTTTGCATGTTTATGTGATAATGACTTGAATTTTATGGTGAAAATTTGATAAAACTCTTTGCATGCTAAGTGATCATCTAGGTATATCTTATGCTAGGCTTGCATGTCAATTTTATGATAGAACATATGTAGAAAATATGTTGTTTTGGTTTGAAAAACCGAAGGCATGCATGCATGTGGATTTCTCTTAGAATGTTGTAAGATTTTGATCATTTGGAAAGATTTTGTTAGTGAGCTTTAATTTCAGTAGGTATAATGTGTTAATATTGATTTATGCTTCTTGTTACATGGTAATAATTCGTGGTTATCTTTTATAAAAATATATATCTTGTTGTTACAATAGCATGAAGATTTGTGATTTGTGAAGTGTAGTCTCTTTTGTTTTGCCATAATTGTACCTTAGGTAAGGATGATCTCACCAAGGTTATTTTGAGAATAAGGGAGTTAGTTCGGTAGAATACCATGTATAAGTCTTGGTTTAAGTATTGAGTCGTTGTTAGTTGACTTTGTCAAGTCAAAACCTTGGAAAAAGAGAGTTATGGTTTCTGCAGAAAAATCAGTATAGCATCCTGAGGTTTAGAGTGAGTTTTGACCATGTCATTGGTGTGCACTTTGAGGCCCAAGCTACCAGAAGTTAGTATTGGGAGTATATAAAAGTTTTTAGGAGTTGGTTGGAGGTTTGCATGTCATTTGGTTAGGTGCACAAGTAGAATAACAAAATCTGTCCAGCAGGGGACAGTTTTGTTGCAACTTAGAAATAGGGAGATTTGACCATGTCATGGGTAGACCCTCATTAGGCCCACTTGGGCCTTAGTTAGAGGGAGTGTCAGAGAAGTTTTTCCAACCATATTTCATAGGATATGAGTTAGAACCATGTGTCACAAGTTAATTCAAGTCAGGGCATTTTATGCCCAGAAAAACAGGGGAACCTTGGACTTTTAGCTTAGGCCCAAGAAGGCCCAAGCCAGGCCCTTGAGCCACATCAAGTTTGTGAGAAGCCCTTAGGTCAGGAGAGTCTTGTGTAAAATTTTTGAAGGAAAACTTGTAGTTTAAGAGTGTCTAATGTACTCAAGAAACCATAGTTGTCATTCTGAAATTTGCACCAGTGAGCACTTTCACTTATCACATAGTTTTAGAACACTTAGAAGTGAGTATTAGGTCGACCACCATAGTTGTAAGATAGTATAAGGTCATTAGAGCAAAAGGCACAAGTGAGGGTCAATAGGTTTTGGATAATTTAGGAAAGGCACATCGAGTTAGGAAGCCAAAATTTAAAGATCTTGTCTAGTTTAGCGACCAAGTGACTTAAGTTGTGAGTCGAGATCATCCAAGCCTAGTGTTGCATTATGGTGTTATTTGGTATTAATATACGATATGTGATTATGTGGCTACGTGTGTACATTTGAAATATAAAGGTGGATATAAATTAAGTGCATATAGGCCTAAGTGCCATCCGTGTTTAATTTCGGGTTGTAAATAGGTTGAGATGGTAAGAATATATTATAATGAAGATTATTATTATTTATGTAGGATCTCGAGACGAGGGAAAACTTGTCATAAAAGTCAAGTGAAGCTCCAGTTGCTCCTACCAGTCAGACCAGAACAGCCTATTCAACTTGACCTTCATATTTACTATAAACAGTTCATATTTATCGATGCAATTATCCTGAGTCATTTTGATATGTTTAAATCAAGCGTATCTCTCGCTTATCTTTGAATTACATAGAGATGCCATGAACCCTCAAGTATGTATTGCAAGTAGTTCAAAAGTCTTTTCATGATAGTTAAATGCCATGATAAAATAAAGAGTTGTTATAATACTTGATTGATCCTCTTGATTAACATGATGATGATTCCTAAGTATTGATATCTCATCCTGATGCTTGAACCCCTATAGAACCTTACCTTGAACTTTGATAGTCAGAAACTTACCAACATGATTCCTCATTGATTGATACCCTCTTTCCTATCCTAAAGCTTGGCAATTCTGATATATACATTCATCCTGAGTTAGAGATCATTACCTTAACACCCATAGTATTCGTGAAGCTTATCTTCTTAATGATCCAACACCTGTACCTTGACGAGAAACCATTGCTTTAAGCCCAGTTTGGCATTACCCCTTCATATTATCCATTAGTCTCACCATATTTTCCTGTCCAAGTTCTGACATATGAAAACCTTTTGGTTACCCTAATAGAGTAAAGTTTTGTGAATCATGGCCCTGAGATTTAGTACCATATTTCCCGTGTTTCGAGTTGATCTATATTCCCTTAATAAAAATGTGTACTGTTAAAAGAGATTTTGTTACAATTCGGCATCAGCTTTTGAAATAAATAAAATATGGGTTTTCAGTCCCAAAGGGGGATAAATGTTTTCTTGAATAGTGGATCTGGACTGAGACGCGAGTCCTTTCCACACTTATATTAGGCTTAAAAGTTGCCTAGGGATTCCCGTTAATGTTTTAGAACCCAGCGAGGTTCGGGATTACTTCGCGGCTGATCACCGGCTGTAATCCGTAGCGTCATAAAATGATTTTGATTAAGACATGATTTTTAAAATTTTTTTGATACAAGCAAAATGATGCCATCTCACATAGTTTTATCTCTCGTTATCATTAGTTATGTCTTTCCATTGGCATTCTTAAAAGTATATCTCGATTTATGTTTTGTGTTGTGATGTTAGCAATTTTTGAGCATTTGGCTCACTTCTTGCTTTACCCTAATATTACAGCTAGCAGCTATGGTTAGATTCAAGCAGACTGCTCGTAAGACCTGTGATGCTGATGCTTATGTTCGAGCTCAGGTAGAATAAGTATAATAGTTGTGTGAGGACTCGGTATTTGTAATCAGATGTAATAGTTGGTAGTGTTGGGCTATTCCAAACCCTAAACTGTAAGATCTTGGATTTGGTTGCATTATTTATTTTAAAATATTGTAATAGCTATATTTATTTTGCTGTTAAAGTTGGGGGTGTGACAAAAAAGACAAACTAATAAAACAAAAATGTCTAAGTCTAATCACATGTTTCTTCATTTCCCATCCAGCATCTTTGTATTTCTTCAAATAAGCATGGAAATGAAATGCTTCTTTTTTCTCAAAATCCTGCTAATAGGTTACCACATTCCTTTTGTATATAATCAACCCATGTGACTGTCAAGTCACTATCAACTCCTATTTGAATTTGTTATCCGTCGAGACTCTGTTGGATCATCCGTCAACACTCTATCGGATCGTTTGTTGAATGAGACTTGGGTCATCCATCGAAGCCTTGTATAAACATCTGTTGAAAGTATTTCCATAGAAGTTGACTCAATTTCATTTATGCAAAATTACAAGGCATCTAATATTTAGAATTAGCCAACCTATTTTGCATATCATTATAGTAGTCAACATGACTTAGAATATCCTATAACTTCTAATTCTCTAAGACACTATAGTACACAGGAATGTGCTACAAAAACTTATCTAAAAATAAGCTACTCTTTCAAGGGATGACAGAGTAAGATTATCCGTTGTAAGCTATAATAACACTTAATTAAATCTGCTAAGGTGTTTTGGTAAAGTATCATCAATTCTATAACATATTCCTAACATAATCTATCACATATGAAAGATAAGACTACTCTACCAATTTCATAATTTGAACCATGAATCAGAGAGTACCCTATTTATTGTGTCATGATAGGCAAAGTATCAAAGTTTGAAGATTTGTTGTTGAAGGCCTTTATGATGTAATAAAAGAAGAAAGCCCATTCTTTTCTGAGCCCATTCCTCTTTAATTGACCATGGTTCTTCAAATCCTTGTCATAGCCTATCTCAGTAAAGAACCTCCTCATGTCAGTATCACCCGTGAATCTAGTATAGGAGGTATGAGTAAGAAATTGTAATGCATTCCTTACAGTTTGAGGACTAACTACCCTTTTCTTCCTGTCAAACTCAAACACCAAGCTTGGAGTTCCATTGGCACCTCCATTTTCATAAACACAATTTTTCCAAATAAAGAGCACCTGGTAACCTGAGATAGTTGTGGGTGCTGTGAGAGCAAACCCAATCTCACTGGTTCTTAAAATATCTTGAAAAATGTGAAAAGCGATGTTCACACTATCATTATCCAAAATAGCAGAATAATTATTAGTCACAAACTTTGCACCGCCATAGCTAAAAGGTTTGGAAGCAACTGGGAAAGTCATTTTGAATTTGCAAGAAACAAAATTCGAACAAAAATTAGGGTTTTAGAGTGTACGGGTGAGAGAGAGTAAAGTAGTAGAGAAGAAGATGATAGAGATAAGTAAAGTGTTAATTTGAAATCAAAAATTGATTTTGTATAACACATCACTCCACTAACTAAGAAATGATTCAATTTAGTGGGACACATGGCAACATATAATTGACTGTAAAAGCAATCATGTAAATGTGTACTAAAGGTAGTTACTGCGCGCACAGTTCCCTAGAATAATGTTTTGTGTATACTCAAATGTTTCTACATATCCTGACGCCATCAATAAACAACTGTAATCATGCAAAAAACTACCCACTTGCAAATAACTTCACACATATAATTAAAATACTGATTAAAATAATATTTGAATAAATTCAAAAATAATCATCTGAATATAATGGTCAATCAGAGTTTGACCAATATCAGTATCTAATTAACAACTATCAGGATTTTTCAGACAACTAGAGTTTGACCAACATCAGAATTTAATAACTATTGTAAGGATTTATCAGTCAATATAAGTTTGACCAATATCAGATCTTATACACATAATCAGAGTTTATCATGCAACTACTGGCTGGAATTAATAGGATCTAATTACATGCTTTCATGGCATCAGAATTTAACACTATAATCAGTATTTAGCAAGTACTGATACATAATAATAAGATACCACTCTCTAACTATCAGTACTTATTCCAAATTATCAGAGTTTGAGAAATGTCCTGATATCATTCCCAATTCATTCACCAATATTATAAAGGTAGCTTTACAGAGAGGCTTGGTGAATATATCTGCTAATTGATGATCTATTGGAACAAAGACCAATTCCACTGTACCTTCTTCCACATGTTCCCTTATAAAATAGTACCTAATACTGATGTGTTTAGTCATAAAATGTTGTACTGGATTTCCTGTCATTGCAATATCACTTTGATTATCATAATATATAGGAATAGCAGAATACTCTAACCCATAATCCAGTAACTAATTCTTCATCCATGAAATTTGAGCACAACAGCTTCCTGCAACAATATATTCAGCTTCTACAGTTGATGTGGAAATTGAAATTTGTTTCTTGCTAAACCAAGAAACCAATCTTCCACCAAGAAATTGGCAGCTTCCAGAAGTGCTTTTCCTGTCTACTCCTAAAAAATCAGCATCTGAATATCCAATTAGATTAAAGTCTAAATCTCTAGGATACCATAATCCAAGATTCATGGTGCCTTTGAGATATTTAAAAATTCTTTTCACGGCTAATAGATGTGATTCCCTTGGATCATCTTGGAACCTTGCACAGAGACAGGTAGCATCCATGATATCAGGTCTACTAGTAGTCAAATATAGGAATGAGTCACTCATACCTCTATAGTTAGTTATATCTATTTATGAACCAGTATTTGAATCTAACTTGGTTGCAGTGACCATTGGAGTAGTTGTAGTTGAACTTTCTTGCATTTCAAATCTTTTGAGAAAATTTCTGGCGTATTTGGATTAATTTATGAAGATCCCTTCATCAGTCTGTTTTACTTGTAAACCCAGAAAATAATTCAATTCTCTAATCATACTCATTTGATATCTTGACTGCATTAGCTTTGTAAATCTCTCACAAAGTTTAAAATTAATAGGACCAAAATTGATATCATCAACATATATCTGTACTAATAACAAGTCCTTATAACCATGGTATTTATAAAAGAGAGTTTTGTCAATTGTACCTCTTTTGAAACCACTTTCTAATAGAAATAGAGCAAGTGTTTCATACCAGGTCATTGGAGCTTGTTTTAGTCCATAGAGTGCTTTATCCAGTTTATAGACATAATCAGGATATTTTGGATACATGAACCCTGGAGGTTGTTCAACATAAACTTCCTCTTCAAGTTCACCATTCAGATATGCACTCTTTACATCCATTTGGAACACTTTAAACTTCTTGTGAGCAGCATACGCTAGAAAAATTTTGATTTGCCTCAAGCCTGGCAACTGGAGCAAAAGTCTCATCATTATCAATGCCTTCTTGCTGTGAATAGCCCTTTACAACCAGTCTTGCTGTATATCTTGTAATTATGCCCTCACTATTAGTTTTATTTTTGAACACCCACTTTGTACCAACAACTGATCTGTTCTTTAATTTTGGCACAAGAGTCCAGACTTTGTTCCTTTCAAATTCATTAAGCTCCTCTTGCATTGTTGTAACCCAATCAGCATCTTGAAGAGCTTCTTCCACTTTCTTTGATTCAGTTTGAGATAGAAAAGAATGGTAGCTATATTCATTTTGAGTGGATTTTCTGGTTCTTACACCACTATCAGGATTTTCAATGATTATATCAGGTGTGTGTGACTTAGACCATTTTCTTGCAAATGGGGTTGACTTCTTGAAGTAGAATCCCCTTTGATCCATAAACTCTCTATTATTTCTTTGACTTGTACCACTATCATTTCCTGATGCTCCCCCTGAATCAGTATTTAGAGTGCCATCAGTATTTGATCCATTATTATTTGAGGAATCAGAGTCTGATGAATTATTTACTGATGTTCCTTGCGCTGAATCACTTGTAGTAGACTCTTGATGTATATCATGTTACTCTTAATGTAAATCATATTTCCCTCTCAACATGTGCTTCAGTATTTGCAAAATTTCCACTATCATGTGGATCATCATAGTTTAGAGTGATATTAGGATTTATTATATCAGGACTTCTCAGTATATTAGGATTGAACTGTTTAGCATATGGTACATCATATTCAAATCTCAACTTATCATGGTCATCTGCATCTTCCAGACATGTGATTTTCTTGTCGTTAAAAGATACATGTATAGATTCCATGACTGTCTTTGTTCTCAAATTGTAAACTCTAAAGGCTTTTGTAGACAATGGATATCCCACAAAATGCCTTCATCATCTTTTAGATCAAATTTAGTAAGCTGTTCTGGATGAGTTTTGAGAACAAAATATTTGCATCCAAAAATATGTAAGTACTTCAAATTTGGCTTCTTTCCCTTCACCATCTCAAATGGTGTTTTACCATGCTTGTTGATCAATGTTGCATTTTGAGTGAAGCAAGCAGTTTGCACAGCCTCAGCCCAGAAGTAGGTAGGCAATATTGCTTCCTCTAGCATGGTTCTTGCAGCTTCTATGAGAGTTCTATTATTTCTTTCAAGAACTCTATTTTGTTGTGAAGTTCCAGGAGCAGAAAATTCTTGTTTTTATCCCCTTGTATTTTCAGAACTCTTCCATAGAACTGTTCTTGAATTCAATTTCATTATCACTTCTAATGATCTTCACTTTGTATATTGACCCTTTTTTCCAGCTCTCTCACATGATCAAGAAGAATGGATGGAAATTCATCCTTGGTTTGCATAAAATACACCCATGTGTATCTTGTATATTCATCAACAATTACAAGTGCATACCTCTTCTTGGCAATTGACATTACATTGACTGGACCAAATTGATCAATATGAATTGGATGATAAGGTTCAAGAGTAGAGGATTCAATTTTACTCTGGAAAGATGTTTTCCTTTATTTGGCTTTCTAGCATGAGTCACATAAGCCATCAGGAGTAAATACTGCATTGGGAAATCCTCTCACAAGATCTTTCCTCACAATTTCATTAATGTTGTTGAAATTGAGATGAGGAAGTCTTTTATGCCAGTTCCAGCTGTCTTCCACAAATGCTCTACTAAGTAGACAAACTTCTGATCCATCAGTATTGTGGAGACCCTAGCTTCATATATGTTACCATGTCTTACATCAGTCATTTCAATCTTGCCATCAGACTTAATGGACAATTTCACAATGTTCTTCATAAAAATTTACATGGTAACTTCTGTCACAGATTTGACTCACACTAATCAAATTATGCTTGAGTCCTACAAATAGAGCTACATTTTTAATGATGACATTCCCAATTTGGATTTTCCATATCCCAGGATTTTTCCTAACTCCATAAGAAATATATGGGCCAGCCTTCTCCTTAAACTCTGATAGCAGGGATTTATAACCAGTCATGTGTCCTAAGCATCCACTGTCCAAGACGAGAGAATTTCTCATGTTACCCTGCAATCAGTATTTAAATTAGTTAGTGTTTTTAAGGACCCGGACTTTCTTGGATCCTTTGGCCTTTTTAAGTTTGTTAACATATGCAGCAGAAGACTTCATATCAGAGTTTATGTTAACATTCTTACTATTGCAGAAACAAATTTTTCTTTATTTAAAGAGGGTTTCAGTTCATAATAATCATAACATAAATTGTGATACTCTTTACATGTATAAATAGAGTGCCACACACTACCAAAATGAAAACCAGGATTCTGTGGTTTATATCTAACTGTTTTATTCCTAAACTCTGATTTGGGAGGAACATTATTTATCTCTTTATTTTTCCTGCAAGAATTAGCAAGATGATTAGTACTACCATAGTTCAAACATTTCTTTCTTGGTGCATTGGGAGCAGTTACATAATTACCATCCTTATTAACATCTACCTTACATTTTTGTTTTCCTTAGGCTTTTTCTCCTTTTCTTTCATGTGTAAATCCTTCAGCTTTTGCTTAAGCTATTTCTGAGACATTAAACCAATATTTACTGATCTTGTGTGAACTTGTTCACTCTTATCAGTATTTAAGTTTGATTAGGTGTTGAGGTTGAACCTACCTCAAAAGCTGACTTAACAACATCAGCACTTTAATTAAACTTAATAGGCTTCATTTGAACCGTGTTCAGTATTACCTTAGTATCAGTATTTAATGGTTTAGTTCTCTTGGTTTCTTTTCCATTTTTCTTATCATAAATAGATCTTTTAGTATATCCTAATCCTGATCCCCAACAGCCAGTTTCTAAAATTTCCTGAGTTATTTTTCCTGAGTTAGTCCAAAGTTTAATAACCTCTCTCTTTTTTAGCCAACTCCTTTTCTAGATAAGCATGCTTTTCTAACAGTTTCTCTTTAACATAAACAACATTATCTCTTTCTTTTTGAATTTTTATCATGGAAAGTAACTCAATTTCTAGGTGATCATTCCTTTTGTTTAACTCGGATTTTTCACTCTTGATTCTATTGTTCTCTAAGGTTTGATCCCTATAACCAACATGCAAATCTTTAAGAAACATTCTTAATTCACATAGATTATTAGTATCAAAAGCTAATGTTGTCTGAGGTACCTTTGTTTCAGTAGACTCAGCCTCAATATCAGTATTTGCCATGAGAGCATATTTAACACCATCATCTGAATATGATGAATCATCCCGGTTCTTTTTCTTAGTGATCAAGGCTTGTTTCTTCTGAGCACTAGGCTTTTTGCAGTCAGTTGCAAAGTGTCAAATTCCATCAAAGTTATAGCACCTTACCTTTGACTTGTTTAATTTTCCAGACTTTGATTCCTTCCAGTCAGTATTTCTTCTGTCATTCCTCTTATCAGAGTTTGAGGAACTGGAACCCTTTCTGGAAAACCTTTTCCCTTTCTTGAAGTTCTTGTAGACTATCTTCTTGAAGCTTTTACCCAATAGAGCAGCCATGTGTTCCATGTCTTCATTTTTTTCATGATCACTATTAGTATCTGATTCACTATCAGAGTTTGAGTCATCATCATAATTTGATTACTCAGTATCAGACTATGCAATCATAGCCTTTCCCTTGGAATGACTTTTTCTCCTGGCTTTCTCCTTTGCCTTCTCTTCAACTTTGAGAGCAACCTGTCTTGCTCTTGGTCCTTTTCTCTTGTTTCTTTGCTCCACCTCCAGTTCATGAGTCTTCAATATGCCATAGATCTCATCTAGAGATACATCATCCAATTCATAATTATCTCTGATTGATGTAACTTTTAAGTCCCACTTTTCTGGAGTGCAAGAAGAAACTTCAAGTTAGAGTCTTCAAGATCATATCCTTTGTCAACCAGAGACGGGTTATTGATCATCTTTTGAAACCTGTCACAGATTTTAGTTAAAGGCTCATCAGATTTTGAGTCAAAGTGTTCATACTCCTAAGTAAGTATTGTCCTTCTGTTCTTCTTGATAGCAGTAGTTCCTTGACACTTGACTTCCAAGGTATCCCAAATTTCCTTTTCTGTTTTACATCCAATGACCCTATTGGACATATCACTATCAAGACTACTATATAAGATATGTTTCACTTTTGCATCCTTCATGATTGATGAAAGATCCTCAGAAGAGTAGTCCTTTTTATAATTATCAATCATCTTTTCTTCTTGGCAGCAACAACAACAACTATTTTTATTGGTTTGTGTAGACCATCATAAATTCTATTCAGATATTCAGGATCTGTTGCATCTAGACATATAGCCATCTTTACCTTCCAGATTGGATATTCATGAATTTTTAAGATTGGAACTTTAATAGCCTCATATATACTCATATTATGATTGATGGATTGATTGACTTGTAGAGGAGGTTGAGGATTTGCTTGAGGTTCTTTGTCTGCCATTAAAGATTGATTTTTGGATCTTACAATGTTTGTATACCAATAGCAAGCTCTGATACCAATTATTAGGTCCGTAATACAATTGTAGAGGGGGTGAATACAGTTTATGCAGACAAATCGATAAAGCTCAATAGAATTAACAGTTTTTATATTAACAGATAAAAATTGATAACAAAAGTACTCTCTTAAAGGATGAACAATTATCCTTGAGAGCTGATAGGTTATATGAAAGATATAACAATTCGTAACACATATAATATAAACCTAATGTGTGCCTATATAGTGCACAGTTACACAATCAATAAGGAATCATATTCTATTATAATAAGGAAACCTAATACATATCCATGTATGATCTGGTTCTGAAATAAAGTCCTTCACCGCCTTGAATTCTGTAATCCTTTTCCTTCTCGAATATCTACTGAAGTTACTAAATCCTGATGACATCAAATGCTGATCATCAAGTACTGACAGACAAGTACCGATGATGTCACCTTCAGTAAATACTGATATTAAGTCCTGATAATAAACTCTAATAGTTTATATCCTGATATCATCAATTATATCTAACAAAATAGCTAAATGCTTACAGGTAAAAGAGTTTGAGTTGAATATTGAATATACGGTTAGGTACAGGTCACCACTCAACAACTCTAGGATGCAGGATGTGAAGTGGTGTAACTTTGGTACACAAAATGCAAGTCTCCAAGTTAAAGTATAAGAAGTAAAAAGTGGATCAAACTTCGGTGACCAAATTGCTATTTGGCCATAATATACTTACCTTCACAGGTGTATTGGCCATGTTTTTATATGTAAAACTAAGTTTATTTATATACTTAAATAAATTTATTTTGTAGAATTTTATTTTTGTTTATTTTATAAACTTAAATTAATTTGTATTGTAAACTTTAAATGAGTTTATTTTATAAATCTAAATTAGTTTATTTAATAAAATTTATATAAGTTTATTTAATAAAATTTATATAAGTTTATTTCATAAATCAATTTAAGTATATAATTAAAATATAATTTTCTTTACAAATAAATATCAAGAAGCTAGTTCATGTATTGCTGAGTAAGTCCGGATTAAAAAAAATGCTTGGACACAGTTGATTCATTTAAGAATCGGCCACTAATTTTCTTAACAAAATCAATGTGCTTGAGTCGGTGTATTTGTTTGAGTCAAAGGAAGCAAATAGCCAATGATTGAAGTGTCGATACGTAAGCTAAATGACTTGAATTTGGTTAAGTAAAATGAAGTAATTGTAGTACTTGTGACATCAGTATACAAGCTTGGGCACCACTGGTTGAAAATGAAGTGAAGTCATTTGTTGCGCTGCTTATACTATTGTTGCCCTCTCTTAGCTTAACAAAAAAACTTTGAGATTTGGATAAGTAGTTTATTTACTTTCTGGGTGCAACTGATGTCTCAAGCAGCTACATTATTGGAAACATAGAATAATTTATAAATTATTTTATGTACAAAATCTACACAAAGAAGCAGATTCATTGAGTGGTTCTGTTCATCTTCGCTCTCACAAGAGAAAAAAAATTGAAACAAAGAGAGAGAAGAGATACACACTCTTATTTATATCTGTGAATATTCTCACCAGAGTAATGTTATAATGCCTGATTTAACTCTTGTATATTCATAGGGGTTATTATAAACTTTACCCGGTAATTAAATCCTTAGACAAACAAAAGCTAGATCTTTGTATAGGATTTATTTGTTAACTTTTGTAGTAGCAAGAACATTGGTGTTCTTGGATTGTAGATGGTTAATTTTATTGATCCGAGTGTAGCAACCCCTCGCGGATTTATATATGAATATATATTTTCCCGAATATCTTGCGTTTCTCGTTTTAATGTCCTAAACACTATTCACCTCAAGAACACAGAATCACTAACCGAACACCAAATTATTTATTCAAAAAAAAATTTGAATTTATTTTTAATTTAGTGAGTATCGTATTCAACCCCCCCCCTTCTACGATACTTTGGGACCTAACAGTCACATAAGGTAAAATTTAAGCTTGTAATATCGAAAAAAGCATTGTAAAGGCTATATATAGTGTAGTGTCTCCTTTCATATGGTTATGTAAAGAGGCACTGTATCGTGAGTAGGCTTGTTATGATGGTATAAACATGTCATGAACTTAACATTATTTTCCCCTTTTGACCATTTAAATGATGTTTTCTATGAAAACACGAAATATGAAATTTGTAGAGAACAAAAATATCTTTTCGGAAAGTCCAGAATCAAAAAATTTCTACAGATTTTACAAAACTGCTGATTTTTATGTATAAAATGTGACGGCCTCAACCCCGGGGTCAGGAGTTGACGTCACTAACAACCATAATAGTAAACATAATATAATTTAAATCACCAATTACAACTAATCACGACCCCTTTTTCAAGACCTTTTCTAGGTTTAAGTATGATTTAGGTTACAACTATTACAAAACCGACTTACAATAAACTATCCTGACACAATTAACTTAATACAACAACTCAATAGACCATCCTTGGTCCAACACAACTGTCTCAGAAGAGCTTGACACAGAAGGAACTGGAACTCTGCCCGACTACTGCGAAAGAATCTCCTAGGCATCTGCAATACCTATATAAAACATTCTGCAAAGGTGAGCAATTAATTGCTCAGCAGTACCACTATATGAATAACAAGTAAAAATGATTTAAAGTAAAGCAGTTATAGGAACATAATTCATAATTCGTTAGAAAACAAGTAAACAAGTTTAAACTGGACATCAAAACTAGCATGCTCTGTAAAACAAAATCAACAGTCGTGTGCTGTGCATAAATACCAGAGTTAAATTTTTGCATGCTATTTTCATTTTCAAACCTTCCGTTCCATTACAGGAACCATAAAACCATTTGTCCCATTACGGGGACCCAACACCATTTGTTCCGTTACTGGAACTTCAATCACTTGTTCCGTTAATGGAACCACAAAATCATCTGTCCCGTTACGGGGACCACAAAACTATTCGTTTCGTTACGGGAACCATTAAACCAAAATCAGATATAAAAGTGGATAAATTTAGGGACAGCAGATCAGTCTATCCCTCCACAATTTTTGTTCTGGAACTCAGAGACTAGTTAGGTCTCTGTTATGCTGGACTAAGCGGCCTACCACTGCGCGCATCCGACTTAGCCTCTTACGCAACCACTTGTTGGGCCGTTACCTAATAACGGGCCTCTTACGCCACTGACCATCCAATATCTGATTCACGTTTATCCAGTTTCAAAATCACTTTTACATATCTCTTATTAAAATCAATTCTGTCACAACACACTATTCAAAACCACTTTTCAATTTTTAATCACACTTTAGAGATAGGTATTTTCAGAAGTTACTTTTCCCCAAAACAATTTGAAAACAGTGATTTATAATTACAGGGGATACGTAACTTAAAACATTTCTGTTCCATTACGAGAATAAAATAACAGTTACTCATATATACTGAACCACAAGAGTATAATCAGGGGTACTTGCCTAGCAGAGCTTTACAACTATTCCTGATTGACCTTGAACCGATTTGGGACACTCGCCTTTGTCGCTTTACTAATTGACTATCCTGGATCCGACTTTAGCACTCAGGTCCTTTGCTCGGAACCTCGCTGAGCTTGTCGACTGATCACTAGGCTATCTTTACTTTGACTTCGATTCCTGAGTCCCACGACTAGAACCTACAGAGTCGAAATACCCTACGTTAGACGACCAAGTATGCTTGACAGATCCTCGCTAAATAATTTACCCAACGATAACGATTCCCGACTCATACTTATTCATATTATAATAACACAAACAACAATTAGGGTTCACATTCTCAGAAATCGGTTCGGTGTTTGTTTCCAGAAAATACGTATACTAGTTATTTTATGAAATTAGGGTTAGTGGTTTGGAAAAACAATTTACCACTATATACAATCAGGTTCCGTACAAAATATATGTATATACTTATTTATACTCGCTCGAAGTTCCGATAATTACAGGGTATGTCCTGAATTTTCGAATTTAATTTCCAAAAATTCGGGCAACACCTCCTTTGTTTATCGGCCTACCCGTCGACCAACTCGACGTCAAATCAACAACAAATAGCCCACAATTAATCCAAATACAATTCTCAACCTCCGATTCAACCCAATCATAACAATCATAACTCCACACATTTCCAAATTTCAACTTAATTACAATTATTAATTATCATTCATATTTTATATTTATTTATTTTAAAATATTAGGACTCAGAATCGCGTCATCACAGTCCAGCATTGACTCATCGAAGTTCATCGTCAACGGCGGTAAAACTTGCGGGTACCTGAATAATTTCGGGTTTCCAACGCAACTTCTACCAATTAATTAAATAAATTACTTGCACCGGATATCAATTGATTTCATCAAAATTTCAGAAATAATAATAATGATACAATCGGTTGAATTAAACACACGCAAGCGCATGTGCTTCACTAAATGGAACAAGTAGCAGGAAGAACTGAACGGAAACAGGCACGCAACAGATATGCACACAAACACAGCCAAGCAACAGACACCACACACAAGACACGCTATTGGAAACATATATATACTTCACATATATGCGTATATATATATATACGTGAAACAGTAAAACATAATCGAACCCAGAAGTCGTGGCCGGAAAACTTCGACGGTGGCCAGAACTTACCCGCCACCGAGCCGAACACGAAGAAGAAAGAACAGAGAATAGAGATAATCCCTTTTGATGAGATTAGAGCCTACATATACACCAAAAGCCCGGTCGAAACAAGCATGAGCCGGGATAAAAGGAAAATGGGAAGAAGGCAGTCGAGGGAGGAAGACAGGTGGGGGGTTTGGGTTATATTTTCTTTTTTCTTTTTTTTTTTAATTATCTCCTCCAATCAACAGCAAACACGAAGCAAAAGGTTTCCTAGAATTTCAACACGTGTCCTCAAATGACTGAAGGCTTAATTATGTACCACATTTCACAATTTATCGAACTAAATTACGCATTAAAACGAATTCAGAAAATTACGAAAATCGTCTCAAAATGTTAGAAATATCCCGAAGTAAATAAAAATGCAATTCTCATAATTTCAAATCAATTTTTGAAACGTAATATATACCCGCTTTTATCAATTAAACGAACCGACGCGCGGGTGAAATTAATCCTAAAAATCCCAAAATAATTTTAAAATTCTCAGAATATTCCAAACTTAAATAAATATGAGTTTCATATTTTTTTAAAAAATCAATAATTAAATACATATTTTACAGATAAATGCAATCAGAAAATCATACAGGGTTAAATAATTGATGAAATGTTGATTTCTAAATTTTATAAAATCCCAAAAATAAATATTGTAATTATAAAAGTATAAAAACAATTTTAAAGATAGTCCAAGTATTTATGCAAATAAATTTGCGTTAAATTCACTTTTAAAAGTGAAACAACAATAGTACAGCTCAATAACTAGTTATGCGAACAACCCTGTGAACCAAAAATCACACAGAGATAATAATAAAATAACGCATAGTGATCGAAACCAATACACATAGTTTATTTAATAATTACACTTTTAAATAATATAAAAGTATACGAGTCGTTATATAAAAGCCTTATGAAATTTAACAATAAAAACGAAAGGCGAATATGTTGTATTAATAACATTACAAAACCTTATTTCTTAACCTATAAGTTATCCACATTAAAATCATATCCAATTTTCAGGCTCATTATTCTAATTTAATTTTAAATTATAATATTTATCAAATTTTAATCCTTTTTATTCTATTATTCTATTATACTCCCTCCATCCCATTCATTGTGGCCACATTTCCTATTCTGTTTGTCCCAAAATTATTGTCCACTCTTATTTGATATGGTAATTTAAGTGTTGATTGTGTTAATATTTTTAAAAATTAAAATATTTTTTTGGTATCTACTAGTTAATATAATATGATTGAATAAAAGGAGGAAATTTATTTGGTGACAAAATAAGTGGGATAGAGGGAGTAATTAATATATATATATATATAATTATATGATATTACATATGTATTTTAAAGTCAACAGTTTAATTAAGATGAAAAAAATCAAAGGTGTATATTTTGGAACACTATTGAGTCATTTCTCCTCATAGGATGACATGTGCTAACATTATGTCTCGCTAAAACATTACTAGGAATAACTAAGTGGAAAAAATCCTAATGAAAGAAAAAGAGTACATGTGTTGTAAATATTTTAGAATCATGTTTTTCCCCTCAATTTATAAAACTACAAGATATCTTGAAGTTTACGCATTACAATATTTTTCATAAAATTCTATAAAAAAGATATATGAAGTGATTTAGTCAACATATCTGCAGGATTTTCATAAGAGCAACCCTTATTTGGTGTAGCTCATGGGTGAATAAGAACTTTGGATCAATGTGATTTGTCATATTTCATTTAATTCAGACTCCTCTTTTCTAAGTGATACATGCTTCATTATATCCAAACAATAAAGTATGAGTTCCTTTATTAACTGAAAGACCAAATGATTCTAAAAAGTGGTGGACTACCTTAATCACACACATTCTCCACTTTCTTTGTGAAATGCTAAAAATTCAGCATGATTCGAAGAAGTTGCTACAAGAGTTTACTTTGTAGATCTCCAAGATATTGCAGTATCTTCAGATGTGAATATGTATCTTGTGTGTGATCTTCTTTATGTGGATCAGACTAACATCCTGCATCTGTATAATCAACTAATTCCACTTTTGAGTCTTTAGAATAAAAAAACAGATAATCACAGTTCCTTGAAAATATCTAAACATATGTTTTACGTTGGTCCAATATCTTCGCGTTGGAGCATAACTATATCCAATAAATTAACTGAAAACATAATATGAGGACGTGTACAATTAGCAAGATATATTAGTGCACCAATAACACTAAGATATGGTACTTCAAGATCAAGATTCTCTTCTCTCTTTTTTGGGCGGAATGGATCCTTAGTTTTTTCTAGTGAATGTACAAACATAGGAGTATATGCCTTATCTGTAATAAATGGTTCAAGAATATTTTCAATATATGAGAACTGGTGGACAAGAATTCTTAGCAAGTTTTTCTTCTCAAATTCCTTTCTCAGATATTCAGTCGTCTCATGAAGTGTTAGTGTTTGTGCCCTAGAGACAACACTATTATGTTTATATTATGAAACATTTGGATTATTAATTATGATTCTATGGATTTTTCTTTAGTAATTTATTATTTCTGTATTTTCAGTGATAAAATGTTAGATTAATAATTGTCCTTGAAATATGATATGTAAATCTATATCTCTAAGTACGTGACTTGGAAATGAGATTCTGAGAATAGTATTGATATTCCTAAAGGTCCATAGTCAAGTATTATTGTTAAGGACGATAATAAATATGTTGAGACTAGTGTGTTTTGACAGATGATCACATCTCATTGATCATAGGTATGTTGATACTAAAGTCGAAACACAGGAACATGTATCAAACACATGGTGCTGGATTGATCTGTTGTGAGATACTACATGTTTATAGTGTCATAAGTTAATCTCACAGTGATAATGATGTATTGGTCCTTAGACCTGAAATCATTATAGTTCTATACGAGAATTAATATACTTTGATACTATTGAAAGTTATCCTTAATAAAAGTAGATATTGGGTATATTATGAATCGTATGAAAAATATGAATGATCTAAATGGGATTTAGCCCTCCTATATTAAAGGAGTGATATTGTTGGCCTCTTGAGGCCGTGCTCAAATACTGATTTATTTAATAATTTACTCATTGATCAAGGAAAGAAGGATTAAACGTTAATAGAGGATGACACAATGCATACCTCGAGTTTGATCTATAATATAAGGCTAAAGGTATTATATTACATTGTACATTATTCACAAAAGGTTTAATTGAACCACCAATTATTATTACTTGGGGAGCAATGATGTATTACTAGATGCCACTCATTGTTTATAATTTTATTATTAGAAAAAAAAATATTGCCAACGCAATAATAACCTAAAGGGTCACACACAAAGAATGTTTAAAACGGAGTGTTATTTAAGTTATGAATTTAAATATTTTATTGTTGTTAATTCGAATTTAATTATTAAATTTATTAAGTAAGACTTGATTAATTATGTATATATATTAGAAATCAAATATAATAATAATATAAACCCAAAATCAGAATGGGTCCTTTCAGAAGCCCATTATGATTAGGGTTAGGCCCGAATCCCATCTATCCCTATATATACATTAAGATGTATATTTTTAGGGTTTGGCAGAAATATCACGTTTTTTAGAAAACACTAGCAGCTCTACATCTTAGAGAGGCTAGAGAGAGAGAAAAGAGGCAATCAAACGGCTAGTACCGGCTTCGGTTATCGTTGGACGATCGGACGTTCATCTGGATACCTTGGAGAGCAAATCTTCGAAATGAGGGCTTATGTGTTGGTTCATCAAGATCAGAACGTTCATCACAATCAGAAGAAAAGCTTTATTAAGGTAAACATCTAATCTCCAAATAATGTCTTGTTTCGCATGGATCATGCGTTTGGGGTTTCATTTTTCATATTTAGTATTGATTTTTCCGTCGGGTTTGTGTCACTAATCCCAACAATGGCATCAGAGCTATTTCCGAACCGTTTTAATTCGGTTGTATGTTTACAATTTTGATTTATGTGAGGCCATGTATATAATTTTTGGTGCGTGTATATGCTTGTATATATAATTTTGAATATATATATATATATGATATTCATGATGTATTTTATAATCATGTGATGGTTGTATGTATCATTGTGTGAGTATCTATGATATACTTTGTTTTTATTATAGAGATTGTATACGATGCGATTTCTGAAAAAAGCTGAATAGATTTGGTGAAATCTGTGTCCTGTGTCTGATTTTTACAAACGATATGTGTTTTCCGACTGGAATCGGGTCACTGAGCAAGACTGAAAAATTCAAGTTCGTGTTTGTAAGCCATTGGATGTCGTTACAGACCTCGAAACAGCGATTTTTAGTTTTTAGAGAGCTGATTTTAATTTTCTGAATTTTGGTAAATATGTTGTATTTGATTATATAGTCTAAACTATGATATGTGATACCATGTTAAGAATATAAGTGTTTTTTTATGTGTCATGTGATATCATGGTGTATGGTTATGGCCTTAAGACCTTTTAGTTAATGGTTTTTTATATATGGTTTTGGTTTCTAAATACAATTTGTATGTCATTTATTCTTTATAATTCGTTTACCTTAAATGTAACTCAAGTTTTCTTATGTAAGTATATTAGTATAGGTTGTTTTAATGTAATGTACTTCAAGGAGGCATGATCCAGGAGGAGAAACAACAATCGAGACAAGAAGAATGAAGACTTGTAATTGTAATTGTATTTATATTATTCACCATAGATTGACCATGATCATTTCATTATCTTGAAAGGATCACATAGGATAAAAGGCCATAACCAAGCACGTTTACATACCGCACTTTATATATTGATGTATGAATGTATGTATAGAATAGTTAATGATGCATGCTTTATTTAGATTAATCATGTGTTAGGAATATGTTGTGAACTTGATGATAAGTTAAACAAAATACCTTAGTAGATTTAACTTAGTGAATTTTGTAGCTCTCGACAGATGTTCTAATATAGTCCCGACGGATGAACTTTATAGTCCCGATGGATGATAATTTGACATCCATCGAGAGTGTAGCTTATGTAACAAATAAGTACTGTAACAAATTTCTGCAAACAACATGTTTTAGTCTAGTAGATTCTATAAGATTCTCTAAGTCATGTTGACTACTAGAATGATATGCAGAATAGGTTGGCCAATTGTAAATATGAGATGTCTTGTAATTCTGTATAAGTGAAATAGAGTCAAGTGACAGATAGACTCCCGACGGATGATCTACAAGGCTCCCGATGGATGATCAACATATTCCCGACAGATGTTCAACATAATCCTGACGAATGATCATATTCAAAATAGTTGTTGATAGTGGCAACACAGTCACATGCGTCGGGTGTTTGCAAAAGGAATGTGGCAACCTATTAAGTGGGATTTTGAGAACAAAGATGCATTACCATTTCCATGCAAATATGAAGATATTCAAATATGCTGGATAGAGTAATGTTGTAGCATGATATTAGACTAGATTTATTTTGTTTTATTATCTTGTCATAATGTCATGTAACTTGGTGATATATAAACCAAGTGTATCAAGTAGAACAATTAACTAAGCAAGCACATTTTTCAGAGAGATAGATAAAGCTGTATTTGTTAAGAATTTCTCTGTAGTTTGTTTGTTCACTTGTAAAGCAGCTGTGTGATATTCAAAGTATCACAGAGTTCTCAATCTGATATATATATATATATATGGTGGATACTTTCAAATCCATCAGAAAGTTTTAAAGCTTGTGTTTTATTACTTAGTGTTTTGATTTCTATTATTCTTTCATTCCGAATTACTGCAAATCAAACACTGTTATATATATTGAGTCAGAACAATTTTAAAATCTCAAAAGAAGCCAGAATTACATTCAACCCCCCTATGTAATTCTTGTTGTATTGTTAGGGAATAACAATTGGTATCAGAGCAAGCTCTTGAAGTACAAAGAGTGTAAAGATCGCAACAATCAACAAGATGAACAAAAAGGATGTTGGAGTAAAATTCCATTTCTGGATAAAGACAACTATCACCACTGGAAGGTGAAGATGCATCTACATCTTCTATCTCAAGATGAAGCTTATGTGGATTGCACTGAAAGAGGTCCTCATGTCCCTATGAGAGCTTCTACAGGGAATGAACCATCAGTTCCAAAACCTAGGCATGAATGGTCTGATCCAGACATTGAACAAGTCAGGAAAGATAAGAAGGCCATGAACATACTGTTTAATGGTGTTGATTACTTTTACTGACTGCGAGAAAAAAGAATAGAAAGAAAGATAGAAAGAAAGAAAAAGAGAGAGAGAGATAGATAGAGAGAGAAATAGAGAAATAGATTGACTTCGCTATACGCCACTGATATTTTAATCGCATTACAATCCACTGTTGATGTTGGTAATTCTATTACAACGCCTTACCTTGACTTGACCAGGATAACTCAGCTTAACTTGATTGGCATACCTTCGACTATTTGATAAAATCATGATATTTTAAAGAGAACATAATTTTATATCATAACAGGACCAAGATCTGAATTTATGAAAAAGTATTGTTGAAATAAAAGAATAACTGAGAGATCAATATGATCAAATGAACTTGGTATTGCGTGTCCAAATTAAGACACTACTAAAGGTTATTAACCTTCTTGTAGTCACAACACACACAAGTGATCGCGTCCCATCCAAGTCCTATCACACAGACAAGTATACCTTGTGTCCCCTATAGTTAGGGTTGTTTATCTCAGTCAGAATAAAAGAATATCAATGGAATTCAAAATTAAATGAATATAACTAAAAAGATTTTAAAGCTGATATTTCTGAAGGAAATGAAATCCAGAGAACAAAATTCTGGCATAAAATGAATAAACGGGTGTTAGGGAATATATCCTCTAACTGATACCCCTTTTTGAGAGATATCAAAAGAAGTTATAGAAAGAGAAGGTATTGCCAAGGTCTTAATACTTATCTTCTATTTGAACTCTTCTGTTGACTCGCCATCTGATTCTAGACACTTCTTCATGTTCCATGGATATCGATAATCTTCGTCGTCAAATCATAGTAGCCTTGAAAGATTCCACCATAGAAGTTTACAGCTTCCCGGAGTTCTATCCAGCTCAGCATAATTATCTCAAATGAATCTACCTTATCTTAACTTAATTGTTGGTACTGTATCCGATAGTCCAACACGAACTCGATATGAGCTCAAATGTTCTCATATAGCTATACACACTCCTACATACTCTCGTTTCTAGTTTACTATAACCTCAGCTCTGATACCAACCTGTAACGCCCCCAAATCCGGGGTCAGAGGATTTGGTCGTTACTATAAAACCTCAATCCAAATTAACCTGTTAAATCAATAAATAAATGCTAGTGGAAGATAATTATTATTTATGACCCCAAACTACTCCAAGATCTTTTAAGGTTACAGTTCTAGAAACAAAATATCCAAATTCCATAAATAATTTTTCACTTTCTTTTAAAACTCTTTTCAATAAATTCCAACTCAAAACTAAACCCACTAGTATAACTTCGAAATGAAGTATACTAGGTCCAAATAAAATAACAAAAATATAATACAATATAATATAAACAGCTTTACACAATAAAACTTACACTGGCCCACAAACCCTGGAACAATCACCTTCCAAAAGCTTCTTCTTTGCTTCCTCGAATTACGCAGTTGAACAGCGCAAGCTAGTCCTCACTGGAGGTTAAATTTAAAACAGGCAAGTATGAGAGGAAGAAATGCTCAGCAAGATCATTGTAATATATATATATGGTCATTTTGATATAAAACCGACATCTGCAATAGTGCAGAACATTTAAAATCATAATTGCTGAATCATAAAATTTTAGTTGAGGAACCCCATAATTGATTCCTTAATTGTATTCAAAACCATTTTGATATTTTTGAGCGAAATGCTTCAGCAATACTTTGAATATTGACGAGAATAAAACTCGTAAAATAGTGTTTATGGAAATATTGTAAACCACAATAACATGAAATAATGATTATGGATTGAATCATAAACTTTATCGAAACCGAACTCTTGATATTAATACTCATTTTGTTGTTATATCAAATTAGATATCAATACAAACTTTGATGTTCACAACATCCCATACTGAAGTCAACATCAATTATCTATATTAATACCACCTTTGATATTTAACAACAAAGTAAGTATCCACAAAATCAGAAACTGAATCAAATCTGCATTTCATCATTAATCCAAAACAGAAACAGTTGATAAATCATTTATTCTATGAATATAAAAAATGATATGATAATTTAGATTGGGATCATTCTCCGACGGACGTACTATCACATGCTGATCAGCCCGTGTGATAGCACTGAGTCATGATTCATAGAAACATGACCCCAAAAACACGAGTACTCAAACAAAAGGCAATATACCTGCCTGTGGAAAAAATTGTGTCATAATATTTTATTTGACACTTAGAAATAGCCCTCCGCTGGACCGTCCATCCCAGTCACTTACGCAATTTGATTCAATCTTAAAACCTTTTATTGAAAAGGGGTCATAATAATTGACACCCAAAATAATTTTATTCCCCCATTTACTTGGGCAGGAATACTCGCAAAACCAACTCATTTTTCTTAAAACCCAAAACATTTATGAATCCATTCATTTGATAAGTAAAATCACTTAGCTACTCTGAACATAGAATAGCAGAAGAGTATTTGCATGATAATTCAGCGATATGTAAAACATTTATCTATTCCGAACTGAGAATATGGAAAGCAATACTTGTATAAGAAGATTTAAAATAAATATCACTTGAACAAGAAGTGATGATAGGGATACTTGCCTTTGGTCCTTAGCAATCATACACACTCGCAATAACACAAATATCTCATGATGCTTTCTAAAGACGTCACCATTTCCTATTCTTAATTCTTTGATATGTCGCTAATGCGGTTATTGCGGTCTGATATGAAATCTTATCCAACTTCAGTCTTGATCCCCAACATCTGGTTATGTTCGTCTCGAACCATCCGTAACTACTGAACCACTATGCAACTCTCCCTTTTTCTTTTATTTTTCTTGGTCTCACGCCCTTAATGCCCGATCCTATCATAAGCAAAAAGATACTACTTTAGTATCCTTCTGAAATGACTATCTTATTTCTACCCTTTCACGATATATATATATATATACATATGGCACATTATATAGCACATAACAAGTAGCACACATTATAGTTTAAAACTTACTACCAACTCAGAATATTATTTAACAAGAGAACGCGTAACTTATGATAATATTTATACGGAAAATTCGGCATGACCTATTTGTAATATGGATAATACCCTGAATAACCACACCACAAATACAACCAACAAGTCATTTCAATGTTCTTACCCAGACATATCTTATATGTAACATCATAACATGCTTTCAAATCATTGAAATCAAATAAGTCAAATTGATATAGATACGGGGGAATTTTAAAAAATTTTGGCATGAAGTATTCGTAATTAGGACTATCCACCTGTTTTTCAATTCCACAATTTAATCTTATAACAAAAATAAAGCTACCTCAACTTGCAGCAACATAAAAGTTAACAAGTAAGAAAAGTACCCGCCCAGACTTGCGGCACCTAAACAATTAAGGAAAATTACCCGCCCAGAATTGCGGCACCTAAATAATTAAGTATACTTAATAATTTATAATATTTGAACTTACAGTTATATAATTTAGCATGACCAATTCAACTTGAGTAAACATTTAAATAAATCACCTTGCATATATATCACATAAACTAGTAACTATACACATATTCAAATTACACTCTAATAATTAACAACAGAACTCAATCTCAAATTGGCATATACTAACATGTATTTCCATAAAACACATCGTTGCTATCACAATACCAATACAAAAGTAAGTCACTGTATAATTTTAAAGCAAAACACATTGTCACATAGGCACTTTTCGTGCTAGTATATATCCAGATATAAGCCAAGTATCCACACATTTGTCATCATAAATTTTTCATCAGAACAAGTCATTATCAATCATGGCATCCCATAACCATTAACAAAAGTTGCACACCCAAAATATCTTACATATACACTATTAAAATTTAAAGTTTAAACCAATCAGTCCCCAAAAAATACTAATTTACTCTATTATAATCAAGTCAAATAAAACATCATAAAACATGAAAGTTGTAGATACTTCTGAGATATTTCCAAAATGGTAAGACTCATTAAAAATGGATAAATAACGAATTCCGAAATTGAATAAATGTGGGCTGCCTGAACAGAGTCAGGCCCTGATCACAGAAGTAATTTGACATTTTAGACCTCTAAATCATAGAATATGTGTAATATCCAGGATATATCGTATAATTATTTTGCTAATAAATAATTATTATATGTGTTTAGTATCTATTCTGTGAATTAATTGTTAAGTATGTGTTATCTGTGTTGGATATTTAAAAATAATATTAATTGAGTATTTTAATTTTTATATGTCCAAAATAAAATATAGATAATTGTCATATCTTCCTAATTATTTTTGTGTTGATTTATGGATTTATAATGATCATATGAAATTTATAAAATCTTTTTTTCGAGTATTTAAAATCTATTTTATAAAAACGGGAACCAACCGACGTCATCCGTTGTTACATTTTTGGAACCCGAAACTCTTCCGAGAACTCCTTCCTAACCTAATTGTAATATTCCGAGCATATTCAATGTTTCGACTTTTTCGATCCGGCGTACGGTTTGTCCTACGCGGACGCAACAGTTTCGATACAATATTCATTTCGGTAAATCAATAAAACCCGTATTTTCGATAAATGGGAGCTTTTTATTAAACTATCCTAATTATCACCTCGTAGTACATGTAACCAGGCGCTGAGACCAAGACCGCAGTATAAATTGTACTGGTTTGGATAACTCTCCCGAAAACCGATACCGTTTGGATCAGTTTTTATAAATAAACGTACCGTTTTATATCCGGAATGATCCAACGGGATACTAATTTTCCGTAATTATAAATAGCCTTTTACCGTATTTTATTCCGTATCAAAATCATTTGCAGACAGATAATTATATAATTTTCCAGAGAAAAACCCTATATTCATATAATCTTCCAAGAATCAAACAGCAAAACGAAGGTGTTATTGATCTCTGTTTTCAAAGCTCGAGTACTCAATCCAAAGGTCTTAAGGTGTTCTATCAGATTCTGTGTTCCAAATCACTGCAGAAATCAAGGTTTATTTTCTGAAAATTTATTTATTTTCGAATTATTTTTATTAAAAATATGAATTTTTGTTCGGATGATTGTTTGTATGATTTGATGATTGCATATTGTAGAGCTTGTTTTCCTGATGATTTTCATATGTCATACGTCTGATTTGGAGTTCAATAACATGTTCAAAATTGAGTTTGATTTTCGAATTTTGAAATTAGGGTTTATAACCCGTATGACTGTTTTCAATTGAAATTTGGGGCTTTTTCATTTAGGGGTTATTAGCTGTTGATTTATAGTGGATTATGTTCCTTATGAAATTTGCAATCGATTGGTATATAGCTCGTTAACAGAGGATGTCTGAATCGAAGGGAGTTGTGTTTTGAAAATTTCCGAAGTTCGCCGGAAACCGGCGATGTTCTTGGCCAATTTCCGGCCAAGTCTGAGGTTATTTGAATGATTTGATTGCATGAATAAGTTCCTGGTTGTCTGTAGATGTGATCTGGAGCTTGTGGTGAGGTGAGGGTGCCGGAATCGTGTTCTCCGGCCACCCCTGTATTTTCCGGCGACGGGGGTTGTAAAATTGCAGTTTGGTACCTTATCTTTTGGGGAAGAAACAGTTAGGTCCCTGAGATTATAAAAATTCGATTTTAATTTCTGAAAATTCCAAAAATTATTATTTTAATTCCGAAAATTATTTTTAATTCAAAAATAAATCTAAATTAATTAGTTAATTAATTTTAGTTAATTTTTAATTGATTAATTGGTCAATTAATTCAAAAATTGATTGATTAATTGATATAATTAATTATTAATTGATTTTAATTAATTAATTAATTAGATTTAATTATTTAAAAATGATTTAAAAATTCCGAAAAATAGTTTCGAGCTTTAAAATACTATTTTAAATTGTTTTCAAGGCTCGATAATTATTATGAAATTGTTTTGAAGCCAGAATTGGCCAACCGAACTCTATTTACTACTTTGAAATTGATCCAACGACCCGTTTTAATTCCGAAAAATGTTTTAAATATCATTTTAAATACCAGAAAGCTTGTTTATGACCCGAGATTTATTTATAAATGATATGTTATTGATTATGTGACGTGCTATGTGTTATATGTGACTTGTTGGTTGACTGTCAGCCTATATATTCGATGTTTACTTGTTTATTGCATAACTTTCAATCCGTTAATCAGATTTGGGTGAAACGAAGGGTAGATAGAAGTATGTGTCGAATAGAATCGTATGAGTTAAATATTGATAGATTCTTATGATATGTCAGCAGAAGAGGCAAGGCGTAGGAAAGGGAAACAGATAGTCAAGGAGTAAGACAGTGGTGATTGAGAGCAAGTGCAGTATAATAAGCTAGTACCAGGCAAGTGTTTTGAACTTTCTCGAGATATTGTATAGATGGATATTACTGTTTTACATTGCAAGTGCTTTGAAGCACTGAACCCTAAACCTTGATTCCAGTTATTGATCTTGAGTCGTAAACCTGATTCTTTTTAGACCATCGATTGTTGTAAACCCAAAGACGAACCTCAAATATACGATACTACTCCACAAATATATACAAACTAAATATTACACACTAAACCAAATTGCTTACACATTCAAACCATTATATCTTATGCTTTGAAAGACCAAATCCTTGGAACCTTGAAATGTTGATTCCTTTGTTATCCAATTCTTGTACTACCTAACAACCAAGCTTTGGAAATGCCATATTGATCCTTATACGGATTGAAACCATTTTCATTATTGAACGTCCAATGTTGTTAATGATCCTGTTTATGGTTTATTACTGCTTATTCTGTTATTATGGTAGAATTGGATTGTTTTTATAAATTATGGACCAGATTCGTGGTCAGACCATATAATGGTCAAGTTAGGCCAATGTGTGCCTTGGATCCAGTAGTTAGAGCAGTGCTGTGTGCTTTGCTCGGGGTTATTGCGTGACTGATCAGTAGCCTAACTTTGGTTTTTAAAATGAAAATATAATATCCAATTCTAAATCATAATCCATTGTTCACTTGATATCATAACCATATTTACCTGATGATCATTATTCTCAGTTTTGTCATTGTGACTTGCTGAGCTAGTTAGCTCATTTGTGTGATATTGTTTATATTTTTTTCCAGTTAAGAAGGAACCGGTTGGTACCGAGGATCCCCAGTCTAGCGCGAGAGCTAGGGGTTCAGGTTGATCGAGCTAAGCTAGTAGGCTTCTTTTGGGATAATTTGAGTTTGTAAAAGTTTCTAATAATGTTTAATACTCAGTTCTGATTTTGGAATAGTTGGGATTTGAACGTTTGTAATATAAGTAGGTGTGTTTGGCCTGTGTGCATACTTTAACCTGTTGCGGTCCGTGGTAGTTGGTAAGTAGGGTCACTGCATATTATTATTATCTTTATCATTGTTATAAGCAGGTTATTAATAAGGTGTGTGTGTGTGGACCCCAAACTTCTAACCCGGGTTTGGAGGACGCCACAGGTTTGGTATCAGAGCTACAGGTTATAAGTCACTGACACAAGCCTAGGTTGACGGGAATGAGTAGAGGGTTAGGATTATAAGTAAGGAATAGAAAGATAGAACATCGAGAGGTTGAGTGCTTCGGTATAACAGGTATTAGTGTAATTCGCGTTATGGTTCGAGATTCTTATATTGCGATATAATTTCAGATAGCAGCGATGGCCGACTCTTTTATTCACGTATCAGCTGATCACTCAGAGCCTTCAGTTGGAGTACCGTCTTTGGATCCACGTCCTGTTGTTCCACCAATGTTGGCTATTCTACCTCCGCCTGTGTTATAGCCCGTACCATTACAGGCCATTCCACCCCCAGGCATGAGGCCACCTATCAGAGGACCCCCACCAGCTGATTCAGATTCCACTGGGCATTCAGTTGTGAGTGCCCCATTCCAGTCTACATTGCCCCCAGTTCCTTACTACCGATATGAGGCTGTTCTATTGGAGCGTGATTCCTTGTTGCCCAGATCAGAGAGCTATAACATATCATTAGGACTACTGATGTTGATCGTGGTGTGAGGGAGCTTCGAGACGAGATTCATGTGACACGGAGGGTTCTTGAGGCTAGGCTACATGGAGCTACACTACCTGGAAGAGGCCCTGATGCACTGATGGGCTGGGCTACTGAGGTGATGGAGGACTTTGAGAGGCTGGCAGGACCAGAGTTTCCTTGGAGTTGAGTCAGAGATCCAAAGATAGAGATACTGAGCAGTATTGTGATGGTTATATAGTATGTACAGTAGTGTGTATTGTGTATCAGTAGACTTTTGAGTTGTATTTATAGACTAGTTATGTTGACTAGTGAGTAGGTTGTTGTACCCTTTTACTTTTACTTCCGAAGCGTCTTTACGCTTGTACTACCTAAAACTTTTGATCTATATATATCAGCACCTTTCCTTTCCAGTATTGTCATTCATTTTACTACACCTGTTTTACTTTACCTTATTTATTGCACCATTTATACCCCTGTGATACCATGTACCCTGTTTTCCATAACTGTTTATATTCTTTAAAAAAGCATGCAATTTACTTAGTTATAACTGTTTTCAAAAAGAAATATTGTTTGTTTTATAAAACTTTTCTTTTCCGCAAAGAATTTGGTTTAAAATCTAAATAAGTTGTTTGATTCTTTACAGAAAATGCCTCCTAGAAGAAATACTCGCACCAACACCCAGAATGAAGAAACCAACAACAATAACAACCAAGATGATACAAACCAGAATGCAAACCTAGGACCCATAGACCCAGCAATAGCCAAGATTCTTCAAATCTTGGCCCAACATACAGTTCACCTGGCACAACAACAACAAAGACAGACCAATCCCCAAGTAATTTTTAAAACTTTTCAGGCAGTAAACTCACCAGAATTCAAGGGTTCCTTAAAACCGATTGAAGCAAATGTTTGGTTAAAGGAGATAGAGAAGGCATTTGCCTTAGTAAAAGTAAAGGACGAACAGAAGGTTGAGTTTGCAAGTTACTATTTGAAAAATGAGGTCACCTATTGGTGGGAGATGGTGAAGACATTGGAAGGTACAGATGTCATTACTTGGGAGAGGTTTAAGGAATTGTTTTTAGAAAAGTATTTTCCTCAATTTGTCCAAGATCAGATGGAGCTGTAGTTTTTAGAATTAAAGCAAGGGAATATGTCGGTGGTAGATTATGAGAGTAAGTTTGAGGAATTGTCAAGGTATGTGCCGTCGTATGTGGATACTGGCAGGAAGAAAGCTAAAAGATTCCAGCAAGGTTTGAAACCATGGATCAGAGGGAAGGTAGCTATTTTTGAATTGGATACCTATGCAGGAGTGGTACAGAAGGCTATGATCGCAGAGACAAAGAGTGAGATGTCACAGAAGGGAAAGGAAAGCAAGAAAAGGAAATTTGAAGGGAATGAAGGCCAGTCACAACCAGGGAAGTTTCCAAATTTTAAGAAGGGCAAGTTTCAGCCAGGGAGGAATTTTAACCTCAGGAGACAAAATGCAAGCGACGGAAGCCAGAGCAACCGTCCAGTTAATGCGAATCAGCCAAATCAGTTGAGATTAACTTTTCCAGATTGTCAAGTATGTGGGAAGAAGCATGGGGGAGTTTGTAATAAGTTGAATGTAGTTTGTTACAAGTGCAATCAGAAAGGGCACTATTCAAGGGAGTGCCGAAATCAGCCAGCAAGAGAGCTAGCAAATAAGGATCAGCCTATCCGGAATCTAGCAGTGAAGGTTGCAGCCATTGGATTTATGTGCTTTAAATGTGGGAAACAAGGATATATAGCCAGGGATTGCAAGACACCAGCCCCAGTCAGTAATGCATTGAGGATTATGGGATCTACCCCAGCAGTGAATGAGACTCCAAGGGCTAGAGTTTTTGACATGTCTGTGAAGGATGCTATCCAGGATACGGATGTCGTCGAAGGTACGCTTAATGTGAATTCTTTATGTGACAAAGTGTTAATAGACTCGGAGCAACTCGATCATTTGTTTCCCAAGATTTTGTTAGTAAGTTAAATTGTCCAGTTGAGTATTTAAATGAAATAATGACTGTGGAATTGGAAAATCAAGAACGAGTATCTGTTAATCAAGTTTGTGGGAGTTGTGAGATTGAGATTTCTGGTAGTAAATTTTGTGTAGATTTGATACCATTTAAGTTAGGAAAATTTGACGTTATCTTATGAATGGATTGGTTATCTAAGCACGATGCCCAGATAGATTGTCAAAATAAGAAGGTAATGGTGAAAACACCAGACGAAAGAATAGTAACGTTCAAGGGTCAGAAACAAGTAAAGAAGTTCTTAACGATGATTCAAGCCAAGAAGTTATTACAACAAGGATGCGAGCATTTCGTGGCATATATGATTGACAGGAGTCAGGAGCCAGCAAAACTTGAAGATATTCCAGTAGTGAATGAATTTCCAGACGTGTTTCTCGACGAGTTACCAGGACTTCCTCCAGATAGAGAAATTGAGTTTGCAATAGACTTAGCACCTGGAACAGAACCAGTATCCAAGGCCCCGTATAGGATGACACCTATTGAGTTGAAAGAGCTAGTGAAGCAATTACAAGAGCTGTTAGAGAAAGGAGTAATCAGACCCGGTGTGTCCCCGTGGGGAGCCCCTGTATTGTTTGTCAAAAAGAAAGACGGAAGCATGAGACTGTGCATCGACTATAGGGATCTCAACAAGCTTACAATCAAGAACACGTACCCGTTACCCAGAATTCATGATTTGTTTGATCAACTGAAGGGAGCCAAGTACTTCTCCAAGATTGATTTAAGATCGGGATATCATCAACTGAAGATTAAGCCAGAAGATATACCGAAGACAGCTTTCAGAACAAGGTATGGACATTACGAATTTTTAGTAATGTCTTTTGTATTGACTAATGCCCCGACAGCGTTTATGGATCTAATGAATAGAATTTTCAAGGAGTATTTGGATAAGTCGTTATTGTGTTTATAGACGATATTTTAATTTATTCAAAAACGGAAGAGGATCATGCGGAACATTTGAGAACAGCTTTGAAGATTTTAAGGAAAAAGAAATTATATGTTAAATTCTCGAAATGTGAGTTTTGGCTACAGGAAGTTCAGTTCTTAGGACACATAGTCAGTAATGAAGGGATCAAAGTGGACCCAGCAAAGATCGAGGCAATTATAAATTGAGAAAGACCGAGAACACCCACCGAGGTAAGAAGTTTCTTGGGATTAACCTGATATTATCGTCGATTCGTTCATAAATTTTCAAGGATTGCAACACCATTGACAAAGCTCATGGAAGAATGAAAAGTTTATATGGAATGACAAGTGCGAAGAAAGTTTTCAGAAACTAAAGCAACGATTAATCACAGCACCTGTTTTGTCACTTCCAGACGATCAAGGGAATTTCGTAATTTATAGCGATGCTTCTCACAAAGGACTAGGATGTGTTCTAATGCAGCACGATAAGGTGATTGCGTATGCGTCAAGGCAATTGAAACCACATGAACAGAAATATCCTACTCATGATTTGGAGCTAGCAGCCATAGTTTTTGCTTTGAAAATTTGGAGACATTATCTGTATGGAGAAAAGTGCGAGATTTTCATGGATCACAAAAGCTTAAAGTACATATTCAAACAGAAGGAACTTAATATGAGGCATAGGAGATGGTTAGAATTGATCAAGGATTATGACTGCTCGATTAATTATCATCCCGGTAAAGCGAACATTGTAGCAGACGCGTTAAGTCGGAAGGAAAAGTTAAATGTGTTATCAGTACCTGAAGAGATATATAAGGAATTTCAGAAACTGGAATTTGAGATTAAAGTTTGCAGGCCTAATGAAGCAAAATTGTACAGTATCACTTTTCAGCCGGAGTTGCTAGAGAAAATAAAGAAGTGTCAGGAAGATGTAATGGATCAAGATATAAATCGTTTGGTAGGTGACGAATTGTGCACGTAGAAGGATGATCAAGGTATTCTTAGGTTTTCTTCAAGAATTTGGATTCCACCGGTGACGGAGCTGAAATATGAAATTTTGCAGGAAGCTCATAATTCAAGGTATTCAATCCATCCAGGAAGTACCAAGATGTACAGAGATTTAAAAGAGAATTATTGGTGGCCAGATATGAAGAGGAAAATTGCAGAATGGGTTAGCAGAGGTTATACATGTCAGAGAGTTAAAGCCGAACATCAAAGACCAAGTGGATTGCTACAGCCATTAGAGATTCCAGAGTGGAAATGGGAACATATTGCCATGGATTTCATAGTTGGATTACCAAGGACAAGGGCTAATCATGATGCCATTTGGGTTATAGTGGATAGACTTACCAAGTCAGCTCATTTTCTGCCTATAAATGAAAGATTTTCACTCAAAAAGTTGGTCCATATGTACCTAAAGGAAATTATAGTTCGTCATGGAGTTCTTGTGTCTATCGTATCTAATCGAGATCCAAGATTTAATTCAAGATTTTGGAAAAGTTTTCAAGAATGTTTGGGAACGAGATTGAATATGAGTACGGCTTATCACCCCTACACGGATGGCCAAAATGAAAGAACAATCCAGACGATTGAGGACATGTTACGTGTTTGTGCTATTGATTTCAAAGGAAGTTGGGACGAGCATTTACCTCTGGTAGAATTTGCTTATAACAACAGTTATCATGCCAGTATTGGGATGCCACCCTATGAAACCCTTTATGGACGCAAGTGTAGATCTCCAGTGTATTGGGACGAAGTATGAGAACGCAAAATACTTGGACCTGAATTGGTGCAGCAGACAAAGGAAGTTGTTGAAGTAATCCAGAAAAGATTGATAGCAGCACAAGACCGTCAAAGGAAATATGCAGACCAATCAAGGAAAGACATGAAATTTGAAGAAGGAAACTTGGTATTACTGAAAGTATCACCGGGGAAAGGACTAACGAGGTTTGGAAAGAAAGGAAAGCTGAGCCCAAGATATGTCGGACCTTTTGAGATTCTAAAGCACGTTGGCAAAGTAGCTTACAAGTTGGCGTTACCTCCGCACATGGAGCACATTCATAATGTTTTTCACGTATCAATGCTTAAGAAATATAATCCAGACTCCAGGCATGTAATAGAATATGAGCCAATAGAGCTTCGGGTAGATTTGTCATATGTAGAGAGTCCGATAGAGATTTTGGAGAAAAGAGAGAAGGTATTGAGAAATAAAGTGGTAAAGCTAGTAAGAGTGTTATGGAGAAACCCAAAGGTTGAAGAGTCAACCTGGGAATTAGAAAGTGATATGAGAGAAAAGTACCCTCATTTGTTTTCTTAGGAGATTCTGAGGACATAATCCTTTTAAGGGGGGAAGGATGTAATATCCAGGATATATCGTGTAATTATTTTGCTAATAAATAATTATTATTTGTGTTTAGTATCTATTCTGTGAATTAATTGTTAAGTCTGTGTTATCTGTGTTGGATATTTAAAAATAATATTAATTGAGTATTTTAATTTTTATATGTCCAAAATAAAATATAGATAATTGTCATATCTTCCTAATTATTTTTATATTGATTTATGGATTTATAAGGATCATATGAAATTTATAAAATCTTTTTTTCGAGTATTTAAAATCTATTTTATAAAAACGGGAACCAACCGACGTCATCCGCTGTTACATTTTTGGAACCCGAAACTCTTCCGAGAACTCCTTCGTAACCTAATTGTAATATTCCTAGCATATTCCATGTTTCGACTTTTTCGATCCGGTGTACGGTTTGTCCTGCGCCGGTCCCGGCGTAACATTTTCGATACAATATTCCTTTCGGTAAATCAATAAAACCCGTATTTTCGATAAACGAGAGCTTTTTATTAAACTATCCCAATTATCACTTTGTAGTACGTGTAACCAGGTGCTGAGACCAAGACCGCAGTACAAATTGTACTGATTTGGATAACTGTCCCAAAAACCGATACCGTTTGGATCAGTTTTTATAAATAAACATACCGTTTTATATCCGGAATGATCCAACGGGATACTAATTTTCCGTAATTATAAATAGTCTTTTACTGTATTTTATTCCGTATCAAAATCATTTGCAGACAGATAATTATATAATTTTCCAGAGAAAAACCCTATATTCATATAATCTTCCAAGAATCAAACAGCAAAACGAAGGTCTTATTGATCTCTGTTTTCAAAGCTCGAGTACTCAATCCAAAGGTCTTAAGGTGTTCTATCAGATTATGTGTTCCAAATCACTGCAGAAATCAAGGTTTATTTTCTGAAAAATTATTTATTTCGAATTATTTTTATTAAAAATATGAATTTTTTTTCGGATGATTGTTTGTATGATTTGATGATTGCATGTTGTAGAGCTTGTTTTCCTGATGATTTTTATATGTCATACGTCTGATTTGGAGTTCAATAACATGTTCAAAATTGAGTTTGATTTTCGAATTTTGAAATTAGGGTTTATAACCCGTATGAATGTTTTCAATTGAAATTTGGGGCTTTTTGATTTAGGGGTTATTAGCTGTTGATTTATAGTGGATTATGTTCCTTATGAAATTTGCAATCGATTGGTATATAGCTCATTAACAGAGGATGTCTGAATCGAAGGGAGTTGTATTTTGAAAATTTCCGGCCAAGTCTGGGGTTATTTGAATGATTTGATTGCATGAATAAGTTCCTGGTTGTCTATAGATGTGATCTGGAGCTTGTGGTGAGGTGAGGGTGCCGGAATCGTGTTCTCCGGCCACCCCTGTATTTTCCGGCGACGGGGGTTGTAAAATTGCAGTTTGGTACCTTATCTTTTGGGGAAGAAACAGTTAGGTCCCTGAGATTTCCAGAACTTGCAAATTTTGGATTCCTGTTTTAAAAATATTTAAAAATTATATTTCCTATTTATTTTAATTATAAAAATTCGATTTTAATTTCTGAAAATTCCAAAAATTATTATTTTAATTCCGAAAATTATTTTTAATTTAAAAATAAATCTGAATTAATTAGTTAATTAATTTCAGTTAATTTTTAATTGATTAATTGGTTTAATTAATTATTAATTGATTTTAATTAATTATTTAATTAGATTTAATTATTTAAAAATGATTAAATTCTGAAAAATAGTTTCGAGCTTTAAAATACTATTTTAAATTATTTTCAAGGCTCGATAATTATTATGAAATTGTTTTGAAGCCAGAATTGGCCAACCGAACCCTATTTACTACTTCGAAATTGACCCAACGACCCGTTTTAATTCCGAAAAATGTTTTAAAAATCATTTTAAATGCCAGAAAGCTTGTTTATGACCCGAGATTTATTTATAAATGATATATTATTGATTATGTGACGTGCTATGTGTTATATGTGATTTGTTGGTTGACTGTCGGTTTATATATTCGTTGTTTACTTGTTTATTGCATAACTTTCAATCCGTTAATCGGATTTGGGTGAAACGAAGGGTAAATAGAATTATGTGTCGAATAGAATCGTATGAGTTAAATATTGATAGATGCTTATGATATGTGAGCAGAAGAGGCAAGGCATAGGAAAGGGAAACAAATAGTCAAGGAGTAAGACAGTGGTGATTGAGAGCTAGTGCAGTATAATAAGCTAGTACCAGGCAAGTGTTCTAAACTTTCTCGAGATATTGTATAGATGGATATTGTTGTTTTACATTGCAAGTGCTTTGAAGCACTGAACCCTAAACCTTAATTCCAGTTATTGATATTGAGCCGTAAACCTGATTCTTTTTAGACCATCGATTGTTGTATACCCAAAGACGAACCTCAAATATACGATACTACTCCACAAATATATACAAACTAAATATTACACACTAAACCAAATTGCTTACACATTCAAACCATTGTATCTTATGCTTTGAAAGACCAAATCCTTGGAACCCTAAAATGTTGATTCCTTTGTTATCCAATTCTTGTACTACCTAACAACCAAGCATTGGAAATGCCATATTGATCCTTATACAGATTGAAACCATTTTCATTATTGAATGTCCAATGTTGTTAATGATCCTTTTTATGGTTTATTACTGCTTATTCTGTTATTATGGTAGAATTGGATTGTTTTTATAAAATTATGGACCAGATTCGTGGTCAGACCATATAATGGTCAAGTTAGGCCAATGTGTGCCTTGGATCCAGTAGTTAGAGTAGTGCTGCGTGCTTTGCTCGGGGTTAGTGCGTGACTGATCAGCAGCATAACCTTGGTTTTTAAGATGAAAATATAATATCCAATTCTAAATCATAATCCATTGTTCACTTGATATCATAACCATATTTACCTGATGATCATTATTCTCAGTTTTGTCATTGTGATTTGCTGAGTTAGTTAGCTCATTTGTGCGATATTGTTTATGTTCTTTTCCAGTTAAGAAGGAACCGGTTGGTACCGAGGATCCCCAGTCCAGCACGAAAGCTAGGGGTTCAGGTTGATCGAGCTAAGCTAGTAGGCTTCTTTTGGGATAATTTGAGTTTGTAAAAGTTTGTAATAATGTTTAATACTCAGTTCTGAGTTTGGAATAGTTGGGATTTGAACGTTTGTAATATAAGTAGGTGTGTTTGGCCTGTGTGCATATTTTAACCTGTTGCGGTCCGTGGTAGTTGGTAAGTAGGGTCACTACATATTATTATTATCTTTATCATTGTTATAAGCAGGTTATTAATAAGGTGTGTGTGTGTGGACCCCAAACTTCTGACCCGGGTTTGGAGGATGCCACAATATGACTCTGAGTTGTGAACGCAAAATGTAGTGTTTGAAAAGATCTTTCCATAATGGTATTGTTAAAAATTTTCTGATAAATTTTCAATTTACTATAAAATTTCCAAATCTGCCTATTACTTTCAAAAACATTCTTCTAGGTTACAAAGAACTGCAGAAATCACCTACTTATGAACTGAATTTCGAAAAACTTAAAGCCCAAAAGTTGTAGATAATTGAATTATCTTTCTAGAAACTATAAAATCATGATAATCCGATTAATAATGGATTTTCTAGGAATTTAGCAAGAAAACAGATCTTAAGACCTTAAAAAAAAATTCAAACCTAAACAAGTTTAATACCATTCGAATTCTTGTACCAAATTCTAACATGATTATATAAATTCTTCAAACAACAATTACTCCTCATTTTAGTTGTTCAAATTAGATTCAATTATCAACACCAAGCCTTAACCTTATTAACTTAAACTCGAACTCCAAACCTTAAGATTCAATTTCACAGAATCATCAAACCTAGAGTTATCAATTATCTAATGCTTCTAAAAACTAAATTAGCACTCCATTTACTAATTAGAACAATTTAGACTATATACTCCTACTCAGCAATAACAAATAAGCAACATGTAACCATAAAATAGATATGAAATTGATTTCTAAGAAAGATATTATCATAACAAGCATGGTGATGCTACTATCATTCTCAAATCAAAGCCAAAACACCAACCCAATCTTCTTCACTCCATAAACACACACACGCACACCGCATAACACATATTTACATACACTCGCACACACACACATAAGTATAATCGCATAAACAGAGCCGAAGAAGTAAGGAAAAATAAGGAAAACGAGAAGAAAAGAGAGAAAGGAAAAAGAGGCAGGGGAGAGAAAGGGTACGGGTCAGGCGGAAGAATGGAGCAGGAGAAACGGAGGTGCAGCGGCCGGCGGAGAGGCGGCGAAGAAAGAGAGATGGCGAGGGAGAGAGACTGAGAGAAATATAGAGAGATTTGAGAGAAAAGAGAGAGCGAAGAAAGAGAGTAAACAGGTGAGAGAGAGGAATAAAAAAAATATGTTGTATAAACTGAATTCATAAGTTGCTTCCACGTTTACAGAAATGCAAGACACGTGGCCTGTTTTCGGGTTCGGTTCCGGTTTAATTCAAAATAACGGAACAAAGCTACGGGTAACGGTTCACTGGAAATATATGGTAATAATTTTAAAAAATTATTAAATAATTAATTATATAAGATATAAAATTCTCGTGATTTTTGAATCTTTTTTTAAATTTATAAAAAATACCCCACATTAATTCACACAGAAAATCAATTAAAATGAAATAATTACCGAAATATTATTTTCTGAATTTTATAAATCTTTATAAATATTTAGTGAAATTATAAAGCAATAAAAATAATTTTATTGGCGCTTGATAATTTTATAGAATTTAATCACATAAACTCCTTATTAAAAGTAGAAAATAATAACACGACTCAGCTAACTAATAGAAATAAAAAAATACACCGACTTTAAAAAATATATAATCACATCACATCCAGATAATATTGAGCACATAATAGTCAAACAATGATTTTATTTATTTATTTATATAATTACAGAAATTACAGATCGTTACAGCCTATATTTTTATGACTTGTAATTATTTTATTAGAGAATTTACAAGATTTACCATCTTAAAAGACGGTAAGACTTTAGAAATCAATAAAATTATTGGAGCCCAAATAAAATAAACTTGCATTTTTAAAACATTTTTAAATACTGAAGAAACATTATAAAAGAGATTTCATGATTTTAAACGACTCCAAAGATTTTATATTATTTTTGGAAGATTAAAAATGCACTTTAAAAATACTTTTAATTCTCTAAAAATATAAATAAAACTCCACAAACATATACGACACATACGATCATCATATAATTAAATAAACATGATTTCACATATATCTTAACTTCACAAAAATATATCCCTCACATAATTCACATAATTCTCATTTAACGACTGATTAAATATTTTTATAATAATAATAAACAGATTTTGAAAAGTCCTGGTCATTATAATGAACAAATATACTCACATACAGACCATCTACCTTATCAGAAAATACACACCATATTCAATTAAAGCCAACAATGATATTTAGAAGCTCATATAATAAAGATTTGGGATATTACAGTGGAAGCTGTTGAATCTACATAAAAGGTCTGTGAAAGCACGGGTAAAGGGTTGGTAGCTGAAAATGAAGAACAGTTGAGCCATGATGACATGGATAATATTGATGAGCATCTAGCATTCTTATCCAGGAGATTTGCCAAACTCAAATTCAAGAAGAATTTTGGAGCAGCCAAGCCAAACAGAAACATGGTTGATAAGTCAAAATTCAAATGTTTCAAATGTGGCTTGTCAAGTCATTTTTCTAGTGAGTGTAGAAAGTCTGATTCCAGCAAAATGAAGTTTGAGCCTGTTGATTATAAGCAGAAATACTTTAAGTTGCTCAAGCAAAAGGAATGGGCTTTCATCACACAGGAGAATGACTGTGATGCAGATGGACTGGATGAAGATGAAGAAATCAACTATGTAAATCTAGCCCAAATGGCCAAGTCAGATGATACTGAAAAAGGTTCATCAAGCAATCAGGTAATCACAACCAATCTAGCTCATTTGTCTAAAGCTGAGTGTAATGATTCAATAAATGACATGTCTACTTAGTTATATCACCTGCGTGTTACACTTAAGTCACTCATCAAGGAAAATGCTAAAATTAAAGAAAACAATTTGTTTTTAAGTGTGAGGAATAATGTGCTAGAGTCTCAATTTATTGAGTTTGAAAAATTGAAATTATAATGCAAGGTTGCTAAGGATGAAATTACTGAATCCTTAAAAAAAGAGGAGATTTTAAGAAAAAAACTTGAACGTGAACAAGAAGTAATTAAAGCATGGAAATCATCTAGAGATGTTCATGCTCAAATTACTAAAGTTCAGGTATAGAATCCTTTTGTGATGCAGCCGGGAAAAAGAGCAAAGAGAAGCTTGATTCCAATCTGGTTGAAGAACTCTTTATATATGTGGACTCGATGGATGATGAAAATCATCCGTCGGATAATCAAAAGGATTATTCGTCCAGAGACAAGGAGCCACATCTGTTGGTTATGAGTAAACCAGTTAGCAAAGCTAAGTTAGTTAAATTGAATGAGAAATATGGATCAGTTTCTAAAAACTTTGTTCTAGGAGAATCAAGTCAAGTTAGAAAAGAAAAGAAAGCTAATGTTGGTCATATGTCTATCAAGCAATTGAATGACAGACTGGAAAAGATTTGGGTTAAAACAGAAGCTAAAAGGAAAAACAATAGAAATGGGAAGGTAGGGATTAACAAACATAACAACTACACACCTGATAAATATGCACCAAGAAAAATCTATGTTAAGTGTGGTAGTGTTAATCACTTGTCTGTTAATTGAAAGATTGCTATGCCTACTCCCATGTCCGCACCTTCTTCTTTTTCCAACGTGACTGCCATGTCTGTAATGCCTATAAATGTTATGCCTGCTCAGACTATGAATACATAATTTGCTAATATGCCATTTACACCTAATCCTATTATGCTATATTTAGTATACCTCAAATTCCATTTAGCATACCTTACTGGAATAACATGTTTGTAAATAGCAAGCCTTTTCATGTAAACCAAAATGTGCATGATAATTCTGTTTCAATTACTGGTTTCAAAGGTTCAACTCAAATGACTAACGATGATCCTCAGATCCCCAAATCAAATGAGGTCAAACCTGAGAAACCACAGTAAAAGGCTAAAAAAGGTAGGACCCAAGGAAACTTGGGTACCAAAATCAACTTGATTTGGTTTTGATGTGTGTAGGGAAACAGAAAGAATCTTTGATATCTAGAAAGTGGTTGCTCAAGACACATGACTGGAGATTCTACCCTTCTCACTGAGTTCAAGAAAAGAGTTGGCCCAAGTATCACTTTTGGAGATGACAACAAGGGTTATACTGTGGGATATGGCTTGATTTCAAAGGATAATGTCATCATTGAAGAGGTTGCCGTAGTGGATGGACTCATGCATAATTTTTTGAGTATCAACCAGCTTTGTGATAAGGGCAACTCAGTCACTTTCAATTTAGAAGCCTGCGTTGTGACCAATAAAAAGAGCAACAAAGTGGTTCTCACTAGAGTGAGAAAACGAAATGTGTACCTAGCTGATTTCAACTCATCAAATGCAGATTCAGTAACTTGTCTTCTCAGTAAAGCAAGTCAAGATGAAAGTTGGTTATGGCACAAGAAGCTGTCCCATCTAAACTTCAAGACCATGAATGAGCTAGTCAAGAAAGAGTTGGTCAGAGGTATTTCTCAAGTGGAGTTTACTAAGGATGGATTGTGTGATGCCTGCCAGAAAGGAAAGCAGATTAAAGCATCATTCACAAAGAAGCTTGATTCAATAATTGAAGAACCTTTATAACTGTTGCACATGGATTTGTTTGGACCAGTCAATGTTTTGTCCATCTCAAGGAAAAGATATTGCCTAGTAATTGTAGATAATTTCTCAAAGTTCTCTTGGACATATTTTCTAAAGTCCAAAGATGAAGCTAGTGAAATCATCATCAATCACATAAGAAAAGTCAACAATCATCCTGACTTCAAAGTAAGAAAAATCAGAGTGATAATGGATCTGAGTTCAAGATTACTGTGATGAGATCATTTTGTGAAGAGAATGGGATTATGCATGAGATCTCTGCCAGCTAGAACTCCAGAACAAAATGGAGTGGTGGAAAGTAAAAATAGATCTCTTATTAAGACTGCAAGAACAATGCTAGAAGAATCAAAGTTACCAACATATTTTTGGGCTGAAGCTGTGAATACTACATGCTACACTCAGAATATTTATTTGGTTAGTCAAGCAAAATGCATGACCCCTACCAATTATTCAAGAATAGGAAGCCAACTCTAAATTTCTTACATGTCTTTGGCTGCAAATGCTATATCATAAGGAATCAAACTGATCAACATGGAAAGTTTGATGCCAAAGAAGATGAAAGAATTTTTGTTGGATATATTGTGGGAAAAGCATATAAAGTCTACAATCTAAGAACCAACATTGTTATGGAATCTGTACATGTTGTGTTTGATGATAAAAAGACTGAAGGACTGCAAGATGGAGATTTCCATGAAAGCCTCAAATTCGATAATGTTGAGATGGTCAGTGATGACAGTGATGATGAAAGTGATCAAGAAATAGTGGCTAAGGACAGTGCAGAAAAATCTAAACCTAATGAAGCACATAACTCAACATCCGTCGAGTTAAATAATACTTCATCCATCGGTAGACAATTAGCTTCATCCGTCGAGATACAAAGTGCATCATCGGTCGGAACAACAAGAAAAGCTGAGAGTCAAAACAGATCACTTACTGAAAGAACCTCATCCTTAAGTCAAAGATCCACAAACTCAGGGGGAGTTTCTTATAATCAAAACTCAGTCACACATCAAGAAAACAATGAGGCCTCTTCATCTAGAGCTAATCTACCACAACAGAGAAAATGGACTAGAGATCACCCTTTTGAGCTCATTATTGGGGATGCATCCTCTAGAGTTCAAACAAGGAAAACAACTCAAGTAGAGTGTCTATATAGCAGCTTTCTTTCTAAGGAAGAACCAAAGAAGGTAGAAGAAGCTCTATTGGATCATGATTGGGTTTTAGCTATGCAGGAAGAGCTAAACCAATTTGAAAGGAACAAGGTATGGAAGCTGGTACCCAAGCCTAAAGGAAAAAATCCAATTGACACCAAGTAGGTATTCAGAAACAAGATGGATGAAAATGGCATAGTTTTCCGAAACAAAGCTAAATTGGTTGCTAAGGGCTACTATCAATAAGAAGGAATATATTTTAATGAAACTTTTGCTCCTGTTGTAAGACTTGAAGCCATCAGAATTTTCTTAGCCTATGCAGCACATGCCAATTTCAAAGTCTATCAAATGGATGTTAAAAGTGCCTTTATGAATGGAGATTTGGAGGAGGAAGTCTATGTCAGTCAGCCTCCTGGTTTTGAAGATCCAAATTTCCCAGATTATGTCTACTATCTTTTGAAAGCACTTTATGGATTGAAGCAAGCACCTAAAGCCTGGTATAATACTTTATCAAAATTTCTCTTAGAAAATCACTTCAAAAGAGGTACTGTTGACAAAACTTTATTATTTAGAAATGTTAATGGCTCTTGTATACTTGTTCAAATTTATGTAGATGATATTATATTTGGCTTTATAAATGAAAAAGTTTGTAAAAAGTTTGTCAAATTGATGCAAAGTAAGTATGAAATGAGCAGGATGGGAGAACTAACTTACTTTCTTGGCTTACAAGTGAAGCAAGTTAGTGATGGAATATTCATTAGTCAAACCAAATATATTTATGATCTTTTAAAGAAGTTTGATCTAATGGATTGCACATCTGCAAAAACTCCCATGGCCACTGCAACTAAGCTTGAATTAAACACTACTGAAAAGTCTATGGATATTTTAAGCTATAGAGGCATGGTTGGCTCACTTCTGTACTTAACAGCTAGTAGACAAAATATAATTTTTGCTAATTGTCTTCGTGCTAAATTTCAGGCTGATCCTAGAGAATCTCACTTAGTAGCTATCAAGAGAATTTTCAGATATCTCAAAGGAACACCAAAACTTGGCATTTAGTACCCTAGAGATTCTGGTTTTGATCTAACTAGTTATTCAGATGCAGATTATGCAGGTTATAAAATAGATAGAAAATGTACAACAGGAACCTGTCAATTTCTAGGAAACAAGCTTGTGTCTTGGTTCAGTAAAAAGCAAAATTCAGTGTGACGGCCTCAACCCCGGGGTCGGGAGTTGACGTCATCCACAACACAACAACCAATATAATATAATTCATTTCATTGATAAAATACAATCACAACCCCTCTTGCCAAGATCTTTTCCAGATTTAAGTATGACTTAGGTTACAATCAACAGAAGTCTACTTATAACAAATCATCCTGACAAAACTAACTCAGAGGAGCTTGACACGGAAGGAACTGGAACTCTTCCCTAACTACCACGGAAAAATCTCCTAGGCATCTGAAATACATATATAAAACATTCTGCAAGGATGAGCAATCAATTGATCAGCAGTACCACTATATGAATAACAAGTAAAACAATTTTTGGTAAAACAGTTATAGGAACAAAATTCATTTCTCGTTGGAAAATAAATAAAACATGTATAAACTGGATATCAAAACTAGCATGCTTTGTAAAACAAAATTAACAGTCGTGTTCTGTGCATAAATACCAGAGTTCAACTTTAGCATGTTATTTTCATTTATAAATCTTCCGTTCCATTATAGGAACCGCAGAACCATTTGTCCCGTTATGGGGACCCAAAACCATTTGTTCCGTTACTGGAACCTCATTCACTTATTCCGTTAATAGAACCTCAATCACTTGTTCCGTTACTAGAACCTCAATACCACAATCAGATATGCATTGGATGTTATCTAGGGACGCCTAATCAGGCCTCCACATAAATTATCTAGGATAGTTGGCCGGGCTATCACACAAAATATCTAGGAAAGCTCATCGGGCTTTCACACAAAATAACTGGATCCGCAGAGACTAGCTAGGTCTCTGATTAACTATATTGGACTAATCGGTTATGTAATGCGCGCAACCGAATTAGCCACTTATGCAACGTTATCCAATATCTAATTTGTTTTATCCAGTTTTAAAATCACTTTTACCTATCTCTTGTTAAAATCAATTATGTCACAACACACTATTCAAAACCTCTTTTCCATTTTTTTAATCACATTTTAGAGATACTTTCAAAAGTTACTTTTCCCCAAAACATATATTTAACAATATTTTCAAACAAATGGGATACGTAGCTTAAAACATTTATGTTCCATTACGAGAATACAAATAACATCTATTCATATATATTGAACCATACTAGAATGGTCAGGGGTACTTGCCTTGGAGAGCTTTACTGTAATATCCGGGATATCACGTGTAATTATTTTATCAATAAATAATTTTTATGTAATTATTATATGAATTTTTGGTGAATTATCTATTGATTGATAATAATATTTAGATGTATATACTCGATTACATATATGATAAATTTGATTCTTATTGATCTTGAGCCATAAGCCTGTTTCTTCATAAACCGTTGATTGTTGAATTCATATATACAAACTGTAACACCCCCAAATCCGGAGTCGGGGATTCGGGTTGTCACGAGTTCAATTTACCTTATCAATACTTAATCTTAACAGTCAGCCAACTACTGAGTATTGTGACCCCACAATATACACACACACATACACCACAAGTTATAGTCTCAGAGATGAATACCAAAATAACACAAGTCATTTTATTCCACAATTATAAACCGTTACACCTTAAAAGGGTTTCTGAATAAATTTATATTTCTTTGCCATTATTACAATTCATATAGATACATAAGTTTGGTACATCAGAAGTTGAAAGTCTAGCCTATTGGTAATTTCTACCTCAGCTACAGCGACATCAACGCTTCCAGAAAAATGCGGAACATTTCCTAACCGCTTGCAAATTGGAAGCTTGGTCTTGTTCATCTTTTCTATCTGTTGTTGTGTGATGAAAGAAGAAAGCAAGGGTGAGCAACAAGCCCACTGAAATAATATGTATAATAATTAACAATATATGAGCATTCTCAGAGTACTCATGAAAGTCTTGGTCAAGAAGAAATGAACCAAGCTAATATCTTAACGCGACCAAGTCGCAAAATATTCAGTATATATATACATATATACTTTTCACAATCTTTGAAATCCTCTGACATGTATAATATACACAGAGTTCCAGTTTATAACTTTATAAAAATATCGTTGCAAGGTGATCTCAAATATCTAACCTTGTCTCAACGTTTTTCTGAAAATCTTTGACATGCACAAGATAATCATTTACTAGATATAAGTTTAAAAGATGAAGTTACAAGATACTCCAATACTTATATCTTTTCCGAATACTACTTGAACTACCACCGTTCAATGTATAAATAGTTCATCCCATAGATTAAGCTACAAGACAAAACTTGTATAGAATCAATCTTTAAAATATCATCAAAATAAAATGAAGTTACGAGATACTTCATTTGATGCAAACATCATTTTGAAAACTCGACCCTGCCAACACTCAACAATCGCCCAACTATAGCCTTTCTATCGAAGTGTTCTGGGTAGTGTTGTAGAAATATCCAATTGGATGATGAACTCATTACGGGAGTTTGCCGCGCCAGGAAGACCACTTACGATGATCAGTCGTAGTAGTGCAACCCCACCATTTTCTACATGTAGAGGAGAACCTATCGAATTTACTTGTCAACCGAACACTGGACTCCTAAGGAATGGACCGTCTTAGCGGAACTTCCGGGCCATTTGGGCCAATATAATAAGGCTGGGCTGGCGCCACTCGACCACTTACGCTACTCCTAGTTCAGATGAAATCCATGACCCTGAAACGTAAAGCTTGTTCTCCCTTTCCCCAAGTAGAAACTTGTTGATACGGCTACACTAAGAAGTCGTATCTAGTTGGAAAGGAAAACTCACCGATATTTCCCAGGCGATGCCTGTTAATGGATTAACTTGTTCCCAGAATTTTACTTCCCGAGAGTTGGGTAAGTAATCAAAAACTCTTTTGTCAACACAGCAACCTTGTTGCGAATATAAAACACACCACAGAGCCGGATCCCTCAGGTTTTGAATGAGTATTTAAATCCCCTTCGAAAGGAAGATCTTAAATATAAAAATGGGTTTTGGGATCTGCCCTAACTTTTAAAAATCAATTTGAAGACTCGAAAACATTTTTAAGAATGTTTGGAGTAATTCTGATTTAATGAAATAAATCAGTCCCGATATATTAGAAAATATCCGAATATTATTAATTAAATAATATTCCCATAAGGATGATCTTTTTAAATATAATCGAAGTAGAAGTTTTAAAACTTATACTTGAAATGAATATTAAATAACCAAAGATATACTTATACGAAAGTACTATCTTTATTTGTATAATCAAAAGTAAGTTTGATTATCGACACATTATTCTTTAATAAAATAAAAAATATTAATTAGTAAATAATCGGAGTCATAAGTCCTCGAATGAATATTCAAATAATATTCATTAAATAGAATAAACGGAGTCATAAGTCCTCGAATGAATATTCAAATAATATTCATAATAAAAATAAAGTTATCGAATAAACCTTATTCGATTAATAGTTTTGAAAACTATATCTATATATATAAATATATATATATATATATATATATATATAATATACTCAGGAACATCGACTCCCGGTTTTAGAAAATGTTCACCTTTGTGTCCCCTATACTAAGGATATACGCAACTACTGCTTATCTCTGGCATAGGTATTATGCAACTATAAGCATTGAAATCAACAGATAGATAACCAGATTATGAAACAGACATGCATATATATACCATATCAGCATGCTTCAATATATCGCAAAATTTGCTAATTAAACATGCATCTATCACAAGATAATGCATATACATATATACATCACAACAACAGTATAACAGGTAGAAAAATTGCCTGAGCGACTGGGGGTGGTAAAAGTCCTGGGATGAGTCTGGTAACCTATAAACCACATAAAAGTTGGAATTAAACCAAAGTCGCTTAAGAATCTATACTTTAACCAATTAGACTCTAACGCTCGCTTTGCGCTTAATGATTCTCTTACGTCGCTCGAGTACCCTCGGCTCCACCATTTTTAATAAATTAACCATTAAGAATTTTAAAGCGATTCTTTCGCGAGTACCTTACCAACTTCCTAATCCACTTAACATAATTGTTTCATACCCCAATTAGTCATTTAAAGTCCTTAACCAAGGTTTCAAAGTAAGGCGAGGGGTAATGGTTCGGTCGCGAAACACCGTTACTTAAAACGGTTGTTTCTCCTAAACCGTACATCGGATTCAAGCGAACCACATATCAAAACGAAGCTCGTAACATGAACTATCTAATCATGGAAATGGTCAAAACATACTAGTGAGTTCTCGGGTCCTGATGTTAAGAACAAAAACAGTCTAAGGTAAATCGGGCATTACGACGGCTATATTTACGCGATTACCAAGTTTTAAACCACCCCAAACAACCACCATTCAACTCACAACCAACAATACAACCAACCCTCATCCAAACCTTACTACATCAGTCCCCAAACCTCAAGATTTTCCAATTTATACAACCCCACACATGAACTACTAGCTATACTTAAGTTTCATTAACTATAAACAAGATTTCAACATCCAAATCACTACAAATCCAATCCAAACTCTAAACACACAAGCATCATGCTTCTCATTTACTATAACCATCAAAACCATATTAATACTCAAAGTAAAGTTAGGGTTTGGAGGTGTTATACCTTCCTTGGAGTGATTAGAGTAGCTAGGTAGCCTTAAGAAGCCTTGAGAAGCCTTGAGATAGCTTAGGAATGCTTGGATCTTAAAGGAAATCAAAGAAAATAAAGTTAGTAATCTTGAAAACACTATTCATCATCTTCTTCCTTGATTTATTGGAAGAGATTCATGAAGAAATAGAAGCTTAAACTCCTAGGATATGCTTATCTAATCATAAGGGACCTTGGGTAATTACCTTGCAAATTAACAAAGCTAGAAACTTGATTTTTTGAATTTTTCTCCTTGAAAAAATGAAAAAGCCGTGAGCTCTGTGTTCTTGGGAGAGTGTTTGCTTTGTTGAATGTTTTTGTGGTGGAAAATGAAGTGAATGGGATATTTGGATGATTTGTTGGTTGTTTAAAGTGAGTGGAGTATGACTAAGCATGACATCATCTTGGTGACTTCATCTCTTTCCACTTGTCATCACTTGGTGGTGGAAGCATCTTCTTATGCTAATCCTTGCTTAATTGTTTGGTTAATGACCGCTTATCTGTGATACGGTTCGCTTAATTTTCGTTCTCGTTTATCGTTTGAGGGATCATACCCGGGATCTTATTAGTTGGGTTCCTCTAAACCTTTCTCAATATATTATATTTCTTATATGATCCTCTCTTATAATCCTTGAATTTAAATCCTTTTTATCCTGTTACCTTATACTCAATTCTTTTGGTATCTGGTGGATTTTCGGGAAAAATCAAAGTGTTCGAATTTGGATTTTGACGATCTTTACATACACTTATATACCATATAGAGTACTAATAAGATCTCAGAATAACAATAAAAGAACCTCTACAATGTGTGGTATGAAAATTTTTCTTATTCAGCAAAATCACTATTCATAAGGGTTTCAAAAAATTCCAAAAATTGGGGTTATTACAGTCTCCCCTCCTTAAAAGGATTCCATCCCGGAATCAGATAGAAAATGAATAGGGATACTCTCTTAGCATTGCACTTTCTAACTCTCGAGTAAATTTTCCCACATTGTGGTCATACCACCAAACTCTGCCTAGTTTGATAACCCTTCTCCTAAGCACTTGTTCCTTTTCAATCTATAACCCTTCCTGGTTGCTCCATATAGGTTACGTCGGGTTGCATGTCTATGCGCTCATATGCCCCTATTTGTCTGGCATCCGAATTATACTTCCTTAATATCGATACGTGGAACACGTTATGAACTTGCTACATGTTCGGGGGTAGGGCTAGCTCATATGCTAACTTCCCAATACGTCTTAATACCTCAAAGGGTCCAAAAATTCGTGGGCTTAGCTTTCCTTTCTTTCCGAACCTCATCCATCCTTTCCAAGGGAATACCTATAACAGCACTAGGTCCCCTACTTCCTATTCCTTGTCCTTTCGTGTCAAATCAACATACTTCATGTGCCCATCTTGGGCTACTACCAGCCGTCCTCTGATTAAATCTATTATATCCTTGGTCCTTTGGACCACTGCTGGTCTAAGCATCTTGCGCTCTGCAACATCATCATATCATAAGCGAGATCGACATTATCTTCCCTCAAGGATCTTATAAGGCGACATCTCGATAATGACATATGATCTATTGTCGTAAGAAAACTCAATCCGTGTTAAGTGACCATTTTAAATTATTTCAAGTCTATTGCACAGACTCTCATCATAGCTTCTAGCATTATAGCTTTTGCTTCTCAATACCCATTCTTTTCCAGTTCGTAGTCATTACTAGCTTCCGTACATAATACTATACTGGTTACACTTTTGCTCGTTAGCATTCTATAACCTTTTAATAATTGTGTCAACCTTAGTATCACGAACGCGTTAGATTCGGAATACCACCGCACTGATACTACTCCTTTCTAGCTGCTTCTATCTTTGAAAGCTTGATCCATCGTATAGAAGTAAAAGAATTTATTGAGAGATCACTATGATCATGAACACTTGTTATATCGCATAGTTAGTACAGAAGGTGGCTAGCCTTTAGTACTTGACAAGTAATTAAACAACATGTGGTATCCTACTAGGCTTCTATCACACAGATAGATAGTCATTCGACAATACCTCCCCTTCTGGAAGGGTTGTTCTTCTCAGCTTACATGAAATGAAAAGAAGAGAAAAGAACGAACTGAAGAGAATTGTATATATGTAAAATATATTGCCATAAAATATCCGGCATGGAATCTACCTCTGAACTATAGAGGTTTGTCATAGTAGAACAAAACATATACGTATTTATATCAACATCAAGTATTATAGCATCGTATTTCACATGCCTAAATATTTTTGCTATTCCGTCCATCATTCTATGGACCCATGCTCTTCTTCGAGCTTATACACAATCACCTTTGAAACTCCCTCGACATCGAAAATCGAATCTGGGATCTCATTCTAGACATCATCGTTACTAGAATTCTATGCTTGCATCACAACCTTCCTCGTATAGTCATACGAGCCTCTATTGATAAGGAGGAATAAATATTCAATAGGTAAATAATCTACTTAATTAGTCTATTCAATGATAACTTATACATCACCACGACCCAATTAGTGATACTCAATCTCAACATTCATTACAATAAAACTCTCACAGTTGTCATTGTCTCATTATTCATAGACTCATGGGAGCATTACTATGGTCCACCACTGACCTACTGTAGTCATTCTCTTTCCATGAAGTCTTAATAGCTAACCATACGGAGTCCATACATATCGTATCAAATTCTTCTAGGGAGGTAACATGATCACCGTTCATGATTCATGAAGAACACTCCTGGTCCTGACGTACATTCATGATATGAAGCAGATAAAATGTAGAAGAGTTTTAATGAAAGCAACGATAGTAGGTTAATACCATTCTTAATCATATGTCTATATTAGGAGACATGAAGCTCAAAGGTTCATTTAGTCCTTTTTGAAATATGGTCCTGGCTTATTCTCAAGATAGTTCCTTCTAAGATAGATAGCCCGCTCATGGCGATTACACGAATTAAACCTTTACCAAACTACTATTACGGTTGGGTATTGCACAGTCATCAGAAGGAATGTCAATCTTCCAAACCATAATACAACCTTCACGGCTTTAACCATTATCACTGCATTCCTCTGGCATGAGCGCCTATAATTGCTCTCTTGCACTTAGAGTGTCGGCCACCTCATTGGCCTTTCCTGATAGTAATAGTTCCTTATAATCAATGTCTTTTAACCACCTTCAACTAAATTTTCTACCTCATTTCAATCACTGCTTATGTGAAAATGCTTTTCTTAAGTCCTGCTGAGAAAGAAAAAAATCACCATTTTTCCATAAGTCATTGCCTTAGTCTTTAGGTGTGAACATTGTCACGACTGACTCTCGATCATACTTAGGATGTCTCTTATCATGGGTCCTTCTTGTTTTCACCAATCTTGACCCTCATTGGGTCGATCTATACTTTTTTATGGTTCAACACGTGGCCCACCTGGCATTATTATAATTACGTCATATTTCCTTTATCAAAATTTCTATTCTTGAGAACTTTGAATATTACCTTTTTCCTTGTAAAACCTTTAAAGTTATCCTTGAATCGCTCCTCCTGTATTCTGTACATACATGGCATATCAAAATACCATTTACTAATACTAGAACCATTGTCTATGTACTTCTAAAAATTTTCTCTACTGATCTTTAAAGGTTGTTGTTACCATAATCCTTTTTAATTTATACTGCCAAAACTCATGATGTCCCTATTAAGGGAGAAATGCCAACCTTTATGCATTCCCCTAGGATTCATCTCAGGTTATCGAGGTTCTATCCTTAATTCCACCTTTAAAAAGGTACATGCATCCTTTCATGGATAAATCAAGTCATATTTCCTTGATAGATTATCTTATTCATCATTCCCACCTCGATAGTCTATAACTAATTTTATAATAGCATCTTTATTCAAATTGAGGTCAATCCATATGGCCTCCAAAAGATAACAATGGTTATCCGCTTTTCTCTCCTGATTTGGTAATGATAACATGGATGTTCTGGAAGATATTGGTTGTGTTCAACGTGAAAAACTTCTTAATAAATCCTCATGTACTTTTGTTGTTTATCTCAGCATTCATCTCAATATTGGGATATCTTTCATACCTGACGTCTCCCTTTCTGGGTATCATGCCACCAGTCTTATACTTCACATTCTTGAAGGTCACTTCCTTCATCCAATTTTCCTAATTTCTTATTTTCTTGTCTCCTTAGTCTATCCGCGTCTCATTATTTATCCTTCGAACTATCTCAAGGTTTCCTCGAATACTCTCAACTTAAGGGGATTAATTATACGTATCGCTTACGCCTTCAACCTTGAATTTATCTCATGATCAGTCACCATCGCGCTAATGATGACACACTTCTCTATAATTATTGCAAGGGTTTCTTAGGGTTTCCCATACCTAACTCCCTTATCACTTCTCAACTCTATTTCCTTTATATCCCTTTATACTCCTTCCCTTTTTAATCTTTTATTTTCGTTTCCATTACAACCATTACATGAACCAACACAATATAAGCATTGATTTCAAACATCCCGTCATTCTGGATTCGTGTCCTCAGAACGAATCTTGACAACTTTTACAACTTAGATTCATAATTCATCATACGCATCCGCTTTTGTTCTAGCTCCAAAGCTTTTACACTATCTCCTTATCCTTGGGAATTACTTTCCCGAAAATAATTGAATGAACTTTAATCAGTTTATCATAACCTCTGGCTCTGTGCCTTTCTTGGCCTTTCACCAGCGGGTGGCCTCTCTCTTAGGAGGGTAAGTGACAAAAATAGTCTTTTACGCTTCATCAATCATTTAGAATATAAAATCATTTCTATATTTCCTTTAGCCAGGCTCTTGCCTCGGCTAGGTCAGCTTGTTCCTTGGAACTCTGAGAGCTTAGCGACTTAAAGATCCTGAAAGAATTTCTCACCGCATTATTTCCTCAAGGTGGTGGTTGGGAATAAAAGTATAAGTTCTGTTTAGACAGGTCCATGAATTGCCCAATAGGAGTACCATCCTGGTTCTCCCTATCTTGTTCGACCTCTGTTTTCTCAGTATGAAACGTTTCAACCTTCTCCCATAATCGGGGTGATCTTATACGTTAAAAACCTTGTTTTCCACTCTATTATGTTATGGGTTCTTTCTTTCTTGATGGCAACCTCCCTGACTATCACATTCAGGGTTTGCCCTAAATCTTATTCCTCAAACTATGGCTCTCATCTAAGTTCTCATCCTTAAGCTCTTGAACTTTTGGAACCCAAATTCTATAGGAACACCTCACTATCCTCTTATCATCTTTCTCGGTATGGATTTCTTCTCCAGTCATTGACTCTCTGCCTTCATTCATCACTTTTTCTTGGCACAATATTAAATTTTCCAATAATTCAGACCGCATAGCGATCTCAAACAGCTTTTCGGTACCGGCTCCGGTTGCGTTCACTTCTATTTCCATTTTCTCAAAATCTCTTATCAACTCTTTTAGAGACAATATCATCTTGAGTTTCTCCTTTCTACTAAGGGCATTAGCCACCATTTTGGCTTTCCCTGGATGATAAAGAATCTCATAATCGTAATCCTTGATTAGCTCTAACCACCTCATTTGGCGCATGTTGAGCTCTTTCTGCGTGAAAATCTACTAGAGCACTTATGGCTTGTGTAAATCTCGCACTTCTCTCCATACAAGTAGTGCCTCCAATATTTAGGGCAAAACTATTGCCACGAGCCCAAGCTCATAGGTGGGGATATCGAATTTTATATTCCCTTAATTATCTTGACGCGTACGCGATTACCTTGCTGTGCTGTATAAGAAGCACCCTAATTCCTTATGTGAAGCGTCACTACACTTCACAAAATCTCATTTTCCATCCGGCAACGCCAATATAGGGGACGTCACCAACCTTTGCTTCAGTTCTTAAAAGTTGTTCTCGCATTTCTCTGTCCATTCGAACTTCTCAGTCTTACGAGTAAGCCGCGTTAAAGGGGCTACTATCTTTACAAACTTGAACGAACCTCCGGCAGTGATCGGCCAATCCTACCTCTGGTAGTCGCCCTAACCATGGTTATCAATTCCTCAACGGTCATCTCTTCAGTCTTGTTAGGATCCTCCACGAGATCCTTCTCAACAACAATCCCTTCTGGGACAACATCCTCAACCGCTACATCCTCAATATGAATATCATCTGGTCCCTTATTAGGGTGTTCCATTGGATCCACAATCCGATCCCCAATCAGTAATAAAACATCATCGCGTTGTTGCTCCTCAACCTCAGGGTTCGGAGTCCCGCTACTATATACGATAATGAACTACGCTTCTATCACGATATTTATAAGGGTTCCCATAAGGGTTTTAACTGTCAATACTATGTTAGGTAGCCCGACTATGAACTTGGCAAGAGTTCTTATTATCTTAGTGAACTTATTATCTTAACGTCACATCATCTCTGAGGTTTATAACGCTTAGCTCTGATACCATTTCTGTAACATCCCCAAATCCGGGGTTGGGGATTCGGGTTATCACGAGTTCAATTTCCCTTATCAATACTTAATCTTAACAGTCAACCAACTACTGAGTACTGTGACCCCACAATATACACACACACACACCACAAGTTATAGTCTCAGAGATGAATACCAAAAATAACACAAGTCATTTTATTCCACAATTATAAACCGTTACACCTTAAAAGGGTTTCTGAATAAATTTATATTTCTTTTCCATTATTACAATTCATATAGATACATAATTCTGGTACATCAGAAGTTGAAAGTCTAGCCTATTGGTAATTTCTACCTCAGCTACAGCGGCATCAACGCTTCCAGAAAACTGCGGAACGTTTCCTAACCGCTTGCGAATTGGAAGCTTGGTCATGTTCATCTTTTCTATCTGTTATTGTGTGATGAAAGAAGAAAACAAGGGTGAGCAACAAGCCCACCAAAATAATATGTATAATAATTAACAATATATGAGCATTATCATAGTACTCATGAAAGTCTTGGTCAAGAAGAAATGAACCAAGCTAATATCTTAACGCGACCAAGTCGCAAAATATTCAGTATATATATACATATATACTTTTCACAATCTTTGAAATCCTCTGACATGTATAATATACATAGAGTTCCAGTTTATAACTTTATAAAAATATCGTTGCAAGGTGATCTCATATATCTAACCTTGTCTCAACGTTTTTCTGAAAATCTTTGACATGCACAAGATAATCATTTACTAGATATAAGTTTAAAAGATGAAGTTACAAGATACTCCAATACTTATATCTTTTCCGAATACTACTTGAACTACCACCGTTCAATGTATAAATAGTTCATCCCATAGATTAAGCTACAAGACAAAACTTGTATAAAATCAATCTTTAAAATATCATCAAAATAAAATGAAGTTATGAGATACTTCATTTGATGCAAACATTATTTTGAAAACTCGACCCTGCCAACACTCAAATATCGCCCAAGTATAGACTTTCTATCGAAGTGCTCTGGTTAGTGTTGCAGAAATATCCAATTGGATAATGAACTCATTACAGGAGTTTTCCGCGCCAGGAAGACCACTTACGATGATCAGTCGTAGTAGTGCAACCCCACCATTTTCTATATGTAGAGGAGAACCTATCGGATTTACTTGTCAACCGAACACTGGACTCCTAAGGAATGGACCGTTTTAGCGGAACTTCCAGGCCATTTGGGCCAATATAATAAGGCTGGGCTGGCGCCACTCGACCACTTACGCCACTCCTAGTTCAGATGAAATCCATGACCCTGAAACGTAAAGCTTGTTCTCCCTTTCCCCAAGTAGAAACTTGTTGATACGGCTACACTAAGAAGTCGTATCTAGTTGGAAAGGAAAACTCATCGATATTTCCCAGGCGATGCCTGTTAATGGATTAACTTGTTCCCAGAATTTTACTTCCCGAGAGTTGGGTAAGTAATCAAAAAATCTTTTGTCAACACAGTAACCTTGTTGCGAATATAAAACACACCACAGAGCCGGATCCCTCAGGTTTTGAACGAGTATTTAAATCCCCTTCGAAAGGAAGATCTTAAATATAAAAATGGGTTTTGGGATCCGCCCTAACTTTTAAAAATCATTTTGAAGACTCGAAAACATTTTTAAGAATGTTTGGAGTAATGCTGATTTAATTAAATAAATCAGTCCCGATATATTAGAAAATATCTGAATATTATTAATTAAATAATATTCCCATAAGGATGATCTTTTTAAATATAATCGAAGTAGAAGTTTTAAAACTTATACTTGAAATGAATATTAAATAACCAAAGATATACTTATACGAAAGTACTATCTTTATTTGTATAATCAAAAGTAAGTTTGATTATCGACACATTATTCTTTAATAAAATAAAAAATATTAATTAGTAAATAATCGGAGTCATAAGTCCTCAAATGAATATTCAAATAATATTCATTAATAAAAATAAAGTTATCGAATAAACCTTATTCGATTAATAGTTTTGAAAACTATATCTATATATATATATAAATATATATATATAATATACTCAGGAACATCGACTCCCGGTTTTAGAAAATGTTCACCTTTGGGTCCCCTATACTAAGGGTATACGCAACTAATGCTTATCTCTAGCATAGGTATTATGCAACTATAAGCATTGAAATCAACAGATAGATAACCAGATTACGAAACAGACATGCATATATACCATATCAGTATGCTTCAATATATCACAAAATTTGCTAATTAACCAACATGCATCTATCACAAGATAATGCATATACATATATACATCACAACAGTATAACGGGTAGAAAACTTGCCAGAGCGACTGGGGGTGGTAAAAGTCCTGGGATGAGTCTGGTAACCTATAAACCACATATAAGTTGGAATTAAACCAAAGTCGCTTAAGAATCTATACTTTAACCAATTAGACTCTAACGCTCGCTTTGCGCTTAATGATTCTCTTACGTCGCTCGAGTACCCTCGGCTCCACCATTTTTAATAAATTAACCATTAAGAATTTTAAAGAGATTCTTTCGCGAGTACCTTACCAACTGCCTAATCCACTTAACATAATTGTTTCATACCCCAATTAGTCATTTAAAGTCCTTAACCAAGGTTTCAAAGTAAGGCGAGGGGTAATGGTTCGGTCGCGAAACACCGTTACTTAAAACGGTTGTTTCTCCTAAACCGTACATCGGATTCAAGCGAACCACATATCAAAACGAAGCTCGTAACATGAACTATCTAATCATGGAAATGGTCAAAACATACTAGTGAGTTCTCGGGTCCTGATGTTAAAAACAAAAACAGTCTAAGGTAAATCGGGCATTACGACGGCTATATTTACGCGATTACCAAGTTTTAAACCACCCCAAACAACCACCATTCAACTCACAACCAACAATACAACCAACCCTCATCCAAACCTTACTACATCAGTCCCCAAACCTCAAGATTTTCCAATTTATACAACCCCACACATGAACTACTAGCTATACTTAAGTTTCATTAACTATAAACAAGATTTCAACATCCAAATCACTACAAATCCAATCCAAACTCTAAACACACAAGCATCATGCTTCTCATTTACTATAACCATCAAAACCATATTAATACTCAAAGTAAAGTTAGGGTTTGGAGGTGTTATACCTTCCTTGGAGTGATTCGAGTAGCTAGGAAGCCTTAAGAAGCCTTGAGAAGCCTTGAGATAGCTTAGGAATGCTTGGATCTTAAAGGAAATCAAAGAAAATAAAGTTAGTAATCTTGAAAACACTATTCATCATCTTCTTCCTTGATTTATTGGAAGAGATTCATGAAGAAATAGAAGCTTAAACTCCTAGGATATGCTTATCTAATCATAAGGGACCTTGGGTAATTACCTTGCAAATTAACAAAGCTAGAAACTTGATTTTTTGAATTTTTCTCCTTGAAAAAATGAAAAATCCGTGAGCTCTGTGTTCTTGGGAGAGTGTTTGCTTTGTTGAATGTTTTTGTGGTGGAAAATGAAGTGAATGGGATATTTGGATGATTTGTTGGTTGTTTTAAGTGAGTGGAGTATGACTAAGCATGACATCATCTTGGTGACTTCATCTCTTTCCATTTGTCATCACTTGGTGGTGGAAGCATCTTCTTATGCTAATCCTTGCTTAATTGTTTGGTTAATGACCGCTTATCTGTGATACGGTTCGCTTAATTTTCGTTCTCGTTTATCGTTTGAGGGATCATACCCGGGATCTTATTACTTGGGTTCCCCTAAACCTTTCTCAATATATTATATTTCTTATATGATCCTCTCTTATAATCCTTGAATTTAAATCCTTTTTATCTTGTTACCTTATACTCAATTCTTTCGGTATCTGGTGGATTTTCGGGAAAAATCAAAGTGTTCGAGTTTGGATTCTGACGATCTTTACATACACTTATATACCATATAGAGTACTAATAAGATCTCAGAATAACAATAAAAGAACCTCTACAATGTGTGGTATGAAAATTTTTCTTATTCAGCATAATCAGCAAAATTAATTCATAAGGGTTTCAAAAAATTCCGAAAATTGGGGTTATTACACAAACCACAACTATATGATACTACTCCACGAATACATACCTACCACATACTGATCCCTAATAAAAAATTTCTTATAATACCAACCCTTATACCTTGTGTAACAGAAGACCAATTCTTGTAACTCTTAAACCCTTGAGTCTTCTACTTTCTATTTCTTTCCTTGATTGAAACCCAACCTTTATGATTTCCTGGTCATTTCATGGAATTACAGACCATCCTATATTTCAAAAGAAATATTGTTTATGATTCAACTATTGAGTTACATTGCTTATCATATTGTGATTCTAGAATTTGAATTTTTTTGAATATGGACCAGATTCGTGGTTGGACCAGATTCATGGTTCCAGTATGCCAATATGTGCCTTGGATCCAGTATATAGAGCAAAGCTGGGAGCCTTCCTCGGGGTTAGTACGTGACTGATCAGCAGCCTAACCCTAGTTTTTAAAATGAAAATGAATATCCAATTCTAATCATTGCTTATCAGTAAACTTGATTCCTTATATCATTTCAATTGATCATTGTTAACCTCAGTTACTGTCTATGTGACTTGCTGAGCTAGTTAGCTCACTCTTGAAAAACTGTTTATATTCTTTTCCAGTGAAGAAGGAAACTGGTGGTAGCGAGGATCACCAGACAAGTGTGCGAGCTAGGTATCCAGGTTGAAATGGAATAGACTAGCAGATGATGTTTGTCTTGGTTATGTTGACAGTTTGTAATAAAGTTTAAACTTTAGTTGTAAGATAAATAAACTGGGATTTGGTACGTTTGTGTAATAAATAAGATTGTGGCTTGTGGACATAATTTAAACTTTATCGATCCGTGGATTATGGTAAGTAGGGTCATTTTATATACATATTATTATATTCATAACAGGTTTAATATGGTGTGTGTGTTGTGGGTCCCAAACTTCTGACCGGGGTTTGGAGGGCGTTACATTTACAGCTACTACTAATTGACTTTGAGCTGACTCGAATGCTCAGGCTTTATCGTCTATCCATTAGATCACCCTTGTGATGACATCAACCCCGGGGTCAGGAGTTAACGTCACTAAAAACTGTAATGATAATCCTAATTATTGGTAATACATAATTACGACCCCTTTTACCAAGGCCTTTTCCAGGTTTAAGTATGATTTAGGTTACATTCATTACAAAACCAACTTATCCAAACAATCCTGATGCAACTAAATTAATACAACAACTCAACAGACCATCCTTGGTCCAATACAACTACCTCAGAGGAGCCTGACATGGAAGGAACTGGAACTCTGCCCGACTACCACGAAAGAATTTCCTAGGCATCTGCAACACATATATAAAACATTCTGCAAGGGTGAGCAATCAATTGCTCAGCAGTACCACTATATGAATAACAAGATAAAAATGATTTAAAGTAAAAAAGTTATAGGAACATAATTCATATCACGTTAGAAATCAATCAAAGCATATATAAACTGGATATCAAAACTAGCATGCTCAATAAAATAATAACATCAGTTGTGTACTATGTGTAAATAACATAGTCCACTTTTAGCATGCTATTTTCATTTCCAAATCCAATATATAAATTAATTATTCCATTACAGGAACCACAAAACCCAAATCAGATACGTAGTGGATATGTGAAGAAAGTTGTTAGTCGCTAAACACGCGCTAATAATACACGCAAGTATACGAGTTCGCAAGTAGTATAGAATCTTTTCTAGTTTGTTCCCACAGAGACTGTATTGGTTAACTAATTAATTCACACACTTAAGCAACAATGTGTGGTTATTATTCAATGCTAAGACGATAATTAATTGAGGTTGTTTATAACTATGAATTAAACTAATAATTATAACTATAAGAAATAAGATTGAATTAATAAGTATGAAAAATATGGGATTCTAACTTCATTAAATACTTCATTCAATAGCCTTATTGATCATAACCTTAGCATGCAATGGTGATGACACTAATCAGATAACACGAAACTGATAAACGCCAACTTTCGTTGCTCGAGTACCATACTACCAGACATCCACAAAAGAGATAGAAGCTGAATAAACACCAATTATATTGGGACCCTATATGTCTATAGAATTTGACAACATAACAATATAAGCATAAGTTATCTATCTTGATTACACAGGGCAAGTAAGATGGTTAAAATTACCTACGAATCATGCATGACAATACATGAACCTATGCTAGCATGGCAAGTTCTAAATCCTTAAATTCACTTTCGCTTCATTAAGAATTAACACGCTATCTTATCAGTTCGCGATGCTCATAAGACGAATTTGCACAACCATTACTAGGATATCATACAATCACCACATACTAAGGCATCAAATAATTAACTAAAGAAATCCATAAATAAATCCTCTAGAACCCCACGATAACGATTAGCCCATAATCGGACCCATCATCAATGTGGGTTCCGATGAAAGCATGGTATATAAAACGTAGTCTTTATAACGAATAAATAAAACCAAGTACAAACAAGAGTATAGGTTCAACAAAACAAGAAACGAGCATCCAAGATTACAACTAAAAACAAAGATTCACAAAAATAAATTAGATCGTCTTCGCCTTTGTTGAATTGTGCTATAGGTCTCTTGTCGTCTTATCCTTGTGTTATGGTAAGTCTCCTTATTAAAAAACAATCTTGAGTTATCAATATATAGCAGTCCAATCAGCCCAGGAGTCCAGAAAACAGAATTGCAATTGAATCAGGATTTTATTATCCCAACACGGCGCGGCCGCACGCTTCATCAACGCGGCCGCGCTGGCTTCCGGTACTTCGGCGCGGGCGCGCTTGTTTTCTGCCAAAATTGACTTCTTCCATTTTTCTTGCAGATTCGAGCCGGTCTTCGTGAGCTTTTATTCCAACACCACCTAGACACTATATTAGCACCAAAACAATGCTAATTCACCTGATTACCTAGATAATGCCTGAAATGCAAAAATACTTGAAAACACGTTAAAACACTTAACAACTTGAGTAAAAATGCATCAATCCAAAGCTTATTAGAGCATTATAAAGTGTCATAAATGCCACTCAACATACCCCCAAACTTGAATCGATGCTTGTCCTCAAGGATAAACAGAATCAAAGAACAAGAAATAAAAATGCATGAATGTAACTAATATGAATGCAATGATCCCCATAGAATAACTAAACCAACCAAAAAACAACACTTCAATAAATGCAATTATTCGCATAAAGATTAATCAAATCTCTCAAATCAACTTACAAACCAGAGACGTGCGTGTGTGCAAATGCTTACATATTTACTATTGTTACTAGATCGACAACCATGACTCACTACTTATCAAAACAATCGCAAGTTTATAAATAGAATAAAAGCTAGACTCAAAATAACTTATAACACTTCAATTCTTATATCAGAGTTTTTTGGATTCAAGTTTTTATTCACAATAACATAACACAAGTATGCTTATTTGATCGTGCAATGAGTGAGGTCCAGAAAAGATTTATACAATAGTACCCATGTAGCAAGCGTTAGGTTAGCAAATCCCAGACTATAAAAGCCTTAGGTCACTACGCACAAAGTCCCCTAAGAACTTAATAACTCGAGTACTAAAGAGCCCACTCGTGATCAATTATACATAACACTCATTCTTCTCTTTTTTTTTCTTTTTTTTCTTTTTTTTATATATTTTCATAAATTTCTGAACGAGTGCATTTCACTCCATCTCGCTCAACCCTAGATTACTCATATAAATATGAGCCGGCTACTAGCCATTTGACACCTAGCCACATAACTAGCAATTAAATCCAATTTCTCCAATTTTTAAATATCCATGTCTTTTATTATTAAGAGAATATCCTAAATTCCAAATAAAAACAAGCGATTAAACCTCGACAATTAAACAAATCATGACTACGATATAGCACTCTAGCAACCTATAAGACTTAGTGAAATATAATTGTCTCTAGCATGCAAATCAATCTAAAAAGACTCAATATCACCAAACACGACATCACTACACTAGCATCAATATCGCAAGTTAATCGGAAAATTATCTAAGGGATCATGTTATAATGCAAATGCATAAAACTACATGAACAAAATATCAGAAAACTACCAAAAATATAAAAAAATACATGGCTAAATATGCAACTATATGAATTAAAACTATCATGAATATGCAAACTATATAAGACTTACACAAACTATATCCCTTCAACTACTACCCCAAACTTAAAATATTCATTATCCTCAGTGAATGTAATAGTAAGGAATCAGGCATACCTACTGTGAATCAGAATCCTCACCCTCAACGGGTGGAGTGTCAGGCATGTCTGGAGGCGGATACACTGAATCCTCACCAAAAACTGGCCACTGGATGTCAACACCGGTGGCTCTGAAAGCTGTCCCAAGTGCCTGGGTGAGATCGTGTTCAAATCAATTATGGATGTCGTACATCACATCCATCCTCCTCGCGAGACGCCTATACTGCGTCGAACTCAAACCAGCTCCCAACTCTGCTCCTGTTGCCTCCTGTTGCTGCTGCTGCAACGAACCAACCTCCTCTCCATATTGAGATCTCCAAGCCGCTCTACGGGCATCCTGAGAACCTCTTGCTGTAGCTGCCTCCATAGGCACACCACCTCGAAAATGATCATATGAATAACTAAGCCCCTTAGGATCGGGCTTCCCTCTATACCACTCTTGTATGCTATATAGTGTAGAACTATCAATAAGAGCACTGAGAAGCTGAAGCTGCTCATGTGCTGGCCAATGAACTCCAACCACCACGCACAACTTCGTCACAACTGACGCGTATGGAATAGCACCTGTAGTACCTCCCCTCAAGAATCTCAAAATGCCCTGATGAATCACCATCCCCAAGTCAATGTAATCACCCTGCAGAATACCCCACAGCAGATGAGCACACTCCACAGTAATCTCATGCACATGCGAAGATGGCATGATGTAAGTACAAATGAAGTAGTTCTAAGCCCGTGCAAACATGTTCATGCACGACGCTGGGAAAGTGGAGTAATCAGTAGTGCCCCTCTTGAACTTCCAATGAGTCTTGGGCACATAGAGAGTAGCTATGATGACATTCAAATCAAAGTCCTCTAGAGTCTTATTGTTCCACGTGTCCTGACCCACCTTCCTTGCGGGCTGCTCAATCACTACCCTGATACCATTAGCACTGTACTCTACAGTCCTCCCCTCACCACCGTGAACCCATTCTTCTCCGCCTTGGCATTTGCATAGAAGTCCCGCACAACATTAATAGGCACAGCAGATGGTGCCTCACAAAAAGAAACTCAGCCCATCTCGAGAATCATCTCTAACAGCTTACCATCCTTCCCTGATGGCTGAAAACCTTGCTCCTTAGCAATAGGCTTCGAGAGAAGCCTCGTGTACACCTCCTCAGCCTCAGGGGTAGAAAACCTGGGCCTCACACCACCCGCATATGAAGGATCGGTGGTGCTACTGTCAACTTGTGTTCTTTGTCTCTTGGGTGCCATCGGGATTGAAGAAGAAAGAATAAAAGCTTAAGTGTTTAGAAAGAATTTTTTTTTGAGAGTTTGTGAATTGGTGGAGAAGTTGTGTGTAAGTGTATGTATTTATAGGTGGAGAGGTATGAATTCTATAAGGAATAGAAGTGGGAATTGATTATGGGAATCGTGGGAATAATGGCTTTGATTAGGAGAGGGAACTATGGGATGTGGAAGAGTAAAAATTGGGTTGGAATTGATTTTTTGTTAAAAATCCCGATTTTCTTTTTAAAACTTGCCATTTTTTTTATCAGGGACCTGGAGCGGCCGTGCGCTAGGACAGCGCGAGCTTGCTCACTCTCTGGAAAACCGGTGCGGGCGCACGCTAGGACAGCGCGGGCGCGCTTGGTTACTGGAAAAACAGCGCGTCCACGCGCTTGACCAGCGCGGGCGCACTCAGCTTCTGGAGTTGGCCCTGAATTTTTTTTTCTTTTTCTCATTTTTTTGTGTTTTTCTCTTTTCTTCTTGCTTCTTCTACCTACTAATGTACAACATACTTGGGTTACCTCCCAAGAAGCGCTTCTTTTACGTCTCTAGCTCGACGTAGAATTTCGAGATCAAATGGACAATAAAACGGCACTAACCACCTCGCGGTTTGCTGTGTCACCAAAATAATGCTTCAACTTCTGACCATTTACCTTGAATGCTTGGCCCAGATCATTTTCAAAAATTTCCACCACTCCATGTCGAAACATAGTTTTGATAATAAACGGTCCTGACCATCTTGACTTCAACTTTCCAAGAACAAGACGGAAATGAGAGTTGAATAAAAGAACTTGTTTCCCCGACACAAATGACTTGAGCACTAGACCCCTATCATGCCACCTCTTGACTTTCTCCTTATATATTTTGTTGTTCTCATAAGCTTGAAGTCGAAACTCATCAAGTTCGTTCAATTGAAGCATCCTCTTTTTTCCAGTCGCATCCAAGTCCAGATTCAACTTCTTCAAAGCCCAATATGCCTTATGCTCGAGCTCCACAGGATAATGACACCCCTTACCATAAACCAATTGAAACGGCAACATTCCTAATTGAGTCTTATATGCTGTACTATATGCCCAAACAGCTTCATCAAGCTTCAAAGACCAATCCTTCCTTGATGGACACACCACTTTCTCCAAAATGCGCTTGATCTCTCTGTTAGATACCTCTGATTGACCATTCGTCTGAGGATGATAAGCCGTAGCAATGCGATGATTCACATTATACCTTTTCATCATAGCAGTGAACTTGCGATTTCAAAAATGCGACCGCTCATCACTGATTATGACTCTTGGAGTTCCAAACCTTGTGAATATCTGCTTGTGAAGAAAATTAAGCACCACTTTCGCATAGTTCGTTGGTAACGCCTTAACTTCAACCCATTTCGACATGTAATCAACCGCTAGCAAGATATACTAGTTGTTATAAGCTGAGACAAATGGCCCCATAAAGTCAATTCCCCAAACATCGAAGACCTCAACCTCGAGAAGCACATTAAGAGGCATTTCATCCCTCTTTGACATATTACCCATACGTTGACATCGATCACATTTTAAAATGAACTGATGATCATCTTTAAACAACATCGAACAAAAGAAACCTGCTTGAAGAACACGAGCTGCTATCTTTTCTCCACCATAATGTCCTCTATAAGCCGTTGAGTGGCAATCTCGCAAGATCCCCCCCCCCCATTTCGCTGTAAGGAATACATCTCCTGATGATTTGGTCAGCTCCTTGGTAAAAGAGAAATGGCTCATCCCACATATACCATTTCACCTCATGTAGAAACTTCTTCCTTTGAGCATAAAATAAGTCGGGAGGCATGATATTACTCACAAGGTAGTTCACAATGTCTGCAAACCACGGTTCTTCTTCTTGCACTCCAAATAGTTGCTCATCGGGAAAAGACTCATTTATCAATGTCTTATCCAATGAAGTAGCATTAGGATTTTCTAAACACGAGAGATGATCAGCGACTTGATTTTCAGTTCCTTTTCTGTCCTTGATCTCTATTTCAAATTCTTGGAGCAAAAGAACCCATCTAATCAATCCAGGCTTCGAGCCCTTTTTTGAGACGAGATATCGGATTGCGGTGTGATCAGTGAAAACTGTCACCTTAGTACCAAGTAGATAAGATCATATGAAATAGCCAAAAACTCTTTCTCCGTAGTAATATAATTCAGTTGGGCACCATTTAGGGTCTTACTAGCATAGTTGACCATATGAAATATGTTGTTCTTCCTTTGCCCAAGAACTGCTCCGACTGCATAATCACTTGCATCGTACATCATCTCAAAAGACTCACTCCAATCAGGTGCAGTTATGACCGGTGCCATGATTAAACTCTTTTTCAATGTCTCAAAAGATGTAAGGAACTCGTCATCAAACTTGAAAGGAACATCTTTCTCTAACAGACTACACAAAAGCTTTGAAATTTTTGAGAAGTCTTTGATAAAACGCCTGTAGAAACCCGCATGACCAAGAAAACTATGAATTCCCTTAACAGAAATAGGTGGAGGAAGATTCTCAATGACCCCCACCTTGGCCTTGTCCACCTCTAGACCTTTACTAGAAACCTTGTGCCCGAGAATAATGCCTTGACGCACCATAAAGTGACATTTCTCCCAATTGAGAACCAGATTGGTCTCAATACACCTCTTGAGAACATGTCCAAGATTTTGCAAAAATTCATCAAAAGAATCGCCAAAGACTGAGAAGTCATCCATGAACACCTCCATATTCTGGCCAATCATGTCAGAAAAGATGGCCATTGTACATCTCTGAAATATGACTGGCACACCACGTAGACCAAAAGAAACTCGTCTGAAGGTGAAAGTACCAAATGGACAAGTGAAGGTAGTTTTCTCCTGATCTTCTGGAGCGATACAAATTTGATTCTAACCCGAATATCCGTCCAGAAGACAATAGTACTCATGACCGACCAACCTGTCGAGCATCTGATCAATGAAGGGCAAAGGGTATGTTGATATGAAGTTTCTTGAACACCTCCAGAAACTTCTCAAATTGTTTGTCTAACTTTTTCTTCTGCAGCCGCTTGGGAAAAGACGGTGGAGGATAGATATATTTCTCCCCTGTATTACCCTCAGGCGAAGTGTGCTCAACAGTAGTCTTCCTTGGTTCCACTTCTTTGTCCTACTGCACTACTTCTGTCTCAACACCAATTGCTTCAGTCACCTCTTGAGTTTGTTCAGGATTCGCAACCTTTCCAGACCTTAAAGTGATTGCCTTTACCTGCCAAATTCATTCCCTCTTTCCTGGCACTTCAGTGTCACTAGGTAAGGTACCAGGCTGATGATTTAGCAAGGGATTGGCAATTTGCCCAATTTGATTTTCCAAGGTCTTGATAGAAACAACTTGACTCTTGTACATAAGCTTCAACTCCTCTAATTCAGATTTTTTATTGGCTTGTTGCAGTCGGAGTTGCTGTCTAGGTGCATACTATGGTTGCTAAAAACTAGGGGGGTTGTACTGTTTAGCTGGGTACTACTGATAAGGTTGTTGAACCGCATTCTGAGCATTGCTCCAACTGAAATTAGGTTAATTGCGGTTGTTGGGATGATAGGTGGCTGGCGCTGGGTGCTGTGATCGCTGGAAGTTGCTCACGAACTGAGCTGATCTAGAAATTACACATTGATCAGTCTCATGGGCACCAGCACAAAGCTCACAGACACTTGTGATTTGATTTACTCCATAATTAGCCAAAGTGTCCACCTTCATCGTCAAAGCTTTAAGTTGGGAAGCGATAGCAGTAGCTGCGTCCAACTCCAGAATTTCTACGACTTTTCCCTGAATCAGTCTCTGGGAAGGATTCCGGTACTCATTAGCAGCCATCAGTTCAATAAGTTTATAAGCTTCATCGTAGCTCTTAGACAAGGCTCCTCCTGATACTACATTAAGCATGGGTCTAGAAGTAGCACCCAAATCCATTGTAGAAGCAATTAATAATCATCCAATCAGACATGCCATGGTGTGGGAACTTCCTTAGCATCTCCTTATAACGATCCCAAGCCTCACATAGAGATTCCCCTGTTTGCTGAGCAAACTGGGTAAGAACATTCCTGATTGCAGCAGTCTTCGCCATGGGGAAGAATTTAGTGAGAAACTTTTGCGCAAGATCCTCCCAAGTGGTGATAGATCCTGCTGGCAGAGAGTGTAACCAGCACTTAGCCTTGTCCCTCAGAGAGAATGGGAACATGCGTAGCTTGATAGCATCTTCAGTCACATCATTGAATTTGAAAGTGTCGCAGATCTCGATGAAATCCCTGATGTGCATATGTGGGTCTTCAGTAGGAGAACCCCCAAACTGAACTGAGTTCTGTATCATCTGAATTATTCTTGACTTGATCTCAAAAGTGTTAGCCCTGATGGGCGGTCTGATGATGCTTGACTGAATGTCATTAATCTTAGGCTGAGAATAGTCTATCAAAGCCTTCAGATTTTCTGCTTGATCTCCCATCGCTACTACAACCGGTTCTTCGACTTTCTCTTCTTCTTCTACCTTCTTTTCTTCCTCAAAAACTTCCTTAAGAACTACCACAACTTCTTCCTCGGCTTTATCCAGTGTTCTCTTACGAGTTTGGGAACACGTATGCATATACCCTCGCTAGAGTACCTGAAATAGGACAAGGAAACAGATAAGTAACAATGTCCGAGTCAATGAACTTGTACGACCACTGATGGAAAACACATATACTATCAATTAACACTGCAGTCCCCGGCAGCGGCGCCAAAAACTTGTTAGTCGCTAAACACGCGTTAATAATACACGCAAGTATACGAGTTCGCAAGTAGTATAAAATCTTTTCTAGTTCATTCCCACAGAGACTGTATTGGTTAACTAATTAATTCACACACTTAAGCAACAATGTATGGTTATTATTCAATGCTAAGACGATAATTAATTGAGGTTCTAAATCCTTAAATTCATTTTCGCTTCATTAAGAATTAACACACTATCTTATAAGTTCGAGACACTCATAAGACGAATACGCACAACCATTACTAGGATATCATACAATCACCACATACTAAGGCATCAAACAATTAACTAAAGAAATCCATAAATAAATCCGCTAGAACCTCACGATAACGATTAGCCCATAATTGGACTCATCATCAACGTGGGTTCCGATGAAAGCATGGTATATAAAACGTAGTCTTTATAACGAATAAATAAAACCAAGTACAAACAAGAGTATAGGTTCAAAAAAACTAGAAATGAACATCCAAGATTACAACTCAAGACAAAGATTCACAAGAATAAACTAGATCATCTTCGCCTTTGTTAAATTGTACTATAGGTCTCTTGTCGTCTTCTCCTTGTGCTTTGGTAAGTCTCCTTATTAAAAAACGATCTTAAGTTATCAATATATAGAAGTCCAATCAGCCCAGGAGTCCAGAAAACAGAATTGCAATAGAATCAGGATTGTATTATCCCGACACGGCGTGACCGCGTGCTAGTTCGGCGCGGGCGCGCTGACCTTCTGCCAAAATTAACTTCTTCCATTTTTCTTGCAGATTCGAGCTGGTCTTCGCGAGCTTTTATTCCAACACTAGCTAGACACTATATTAGCACCAAAATAATGCTAATTCACCTAATTACCTAGATAATGCCTGAAATGCAAAAACACCAGAAAACACGTTAAAACACTTAACAACTTGAGTACAAATGTATCAATCCAAAGCTTATTAGAGCATTATAAAGTATCATAAATGCCACTCAACAACAGCTGATCAGGCTATCAACACCAGAAGGCTCCAACTGCCATCCCATTTACCTATTCCGGAACTCAGAGACTAGCTAGGTCTCTGACCTGCTGGACTAATCGGTTATATAGTGCGCACAACCGAATTAGCCTCTTATGCCACCTCAATAGGCCCCCTGGCCCCAATGTATCCCATATCTGACCGTTTTATCCAGTTTTCAAAACATGTGTACCTATCTCATTTCAAAACCATTCGTTTTAACGACACACATAAAAAACAAGTTCATAATCATTTTCCTCGAGATAGGTACCTTTCAAAGATACTTTTCCCCAAAACATATTTAAAACAATGATTTATAACTACAGGGGATACGTAACTTAAAAAGTTTCTATTCCATTAGGAAATTAAAACATTAGCTATTCACATATACTGAACCATAAAAGAATGATCAGGGGGACTTTCCTTGCAGAATTTATAACTATCACTGACTGATTTTGGATCAACTCGGACGCTCGACTTTATTGCCTTACTATCAGACTATCCCGGATTCGACTTCAACACTCAAGTCATTTGCTTGGAACCTCGTTGAGCTCGTCGACTTATCACTAGGTTAACTTTAGTCCAACGTCAACTTTCAGTTTCCAACTAGAACCGGAAAAGTAGGCGGCGCCGGACATAAGGGAAAAAAATGGTAACAGGGGAAGCGGGAGGAGGAGAGAGAGACCGAGTTATATCGATAAAAGAGAGCAATTGAGAGCTAGAGAATGAGAGATTGGAGAGGTTGAGAGTAATGGATAGAAACGAGAGGAAGAAGATAAACAGGGATGAGATTTCTGTGTGTTTTCTTGTTTCTGCTTTAGTATTTTATTATTTTTTTTCCTCCACTCGGTAATTGACACACATCAACCAAATTGCTGAGGACTAAACACGTGTCCTTTCCTTTATTTTGGACAGCCTATTTTATCCTGTTTCTGTAATTTAACGAATAATCGTGCGAACAAAATAATCCAAAAATTTACTAAAAAAATCAAATAAAATTTCCGGAATAAGTAAAAACTAATAAAATAGAATTTTTATAATTTTTAAATTATTTTTGGATCACACAAGATACACGCATTTCACAATTAACGAACCGAGCTGCACTTAAAACAAATTCAGAAAATCACGAAAATAGTCTTAAAATGTTACAAATATCCCGAAATTTATAAAAACATAAATTTTGTAAATTTAAAATAATTTCTGAAATGTAATTTATACCCGCTTTTAACCATTAAACGGATCAACGCGCGGGTGAAATGAATCCCAAAAATTTCTGAAATAATTTTAAAATTCTCGGAATATTCCAAACTTAAATAAATATGAGTTTAATAATTTTTAAAGAATTCTGGAATTAAATACGGATTTTACAAATAAAGGGAATCAGGAAATCATACAAAACTAAATAATTTGTGAAATATTGATTTCTAAATTTTATAAAATCCCAAAAATAATTATTGTAATTATAAATCCATTTAAACAATTTTAGAGCCAATCCAAGTATTTATGCAAATAAATCTGCAATTAAATCCATTTTTTAAAGTGGAACAGAACAATACCACTCAATATTTAATTATACAAATAATCCCTATACATCCATAGTCACACATAAAATAATAACACACAATACACTGCTGACAATACCCATACACATATTTTATTTAATTATTAATTCCATACCCGCGTCTTTAAATAATATGAAATTACGCGAGTCGTTATATCCTTCCCCCTTAAAAAGATTTTGTCCTTAGAATCTAATTGATAGGGAATAAATAAATCTTGATTACGTAGTTAATGTTGCATTAATTACACATGATTTGGGCTACAAAGCCCAATAAGAAGATGTATGACATTCAGACCAAAATGAATAACACATAGATCAGGCCTGATGGACCAGATCAGGCCTGATGCAACAAAGAAGGCCCAAAAACCTGAATATTAATTAATTTCATAATTAATTAATAAGGGAGAAAAACAGCTATCAAGATAAGTCCTACTGGGGATATAAATCCTTGTAGATTGGCCTCCGAGGAACCTCATGGGATAAAGAATCAGCTTCCTACTTCCAAGGACTCCAAAGGCCATTCTAATTCTAAGGCTAGACAACCAAGTCTCCTAACCCAAGTCCAATTTACGGACTCCCAACATCTATATAAGGGGCCTCACCCCAGAAATTAGAACTATATTTTTTGACTTGATCCTTGCCAATCAGCAAGGTACGTAGGCATCTTGTTAAGGCATATCGAGTCACGAAACACAAGAGCAGTCAAATCGAGCCTCGAAGCTCACGTTCCTTAGTAATAAATACAACAATCATATACCCTAGTTTTTAATCCATAACATTTGGCGCCGTCTGTGGGAAAGCACAACAACAACCATGGCGAGAACACGGAGAACAATTAGCGCCCTTGAGGGAGGAACACCAGCGGGGACAACCCAAGTTATTTCGTCAACCGTGGAGGTACCGCCTCATTCAACTTATTCAGCCACCTAAGGAGAAGCCCAGATAGGGGCAACTGAACCTCAGCCACAAGGGACGATTCCCTCGGCTACTCAAGGTACGAATCCTCAGCCGTAGGGGCACTTGTGAATTCTCGACCCATTGGGTATGAGTATTCAACTGTTGTGACTACTAACCCCCCATATGGGATGCTCCTTTACCCCGAGGTTGGAGGAAGTGGACATGCTGGGCGGAGTGAAGCACGAGGGCGATCGCCCCCTATATACAAGGTTTGGCTCCTATCCCTGAGAGAGATTCTGAATCTTTGGATGATAAAGTGGCCCCAAAAAGGAGACGTGCTGGAAAAGAACCGATGGCTGATGGTAGCCAACGCCCTAAGAGCACCCGATGGGTGAATCTCCAAGAAGTGCAGGAGAGAATCAAGGCCCATGAGGTTGAGATTCAAAGGTTGAAGCGTCATTTGGAGGCGCACCAGGTTCCTAGGCCCCCATTACCACCTAGGGGGAGAAATCCCCCCCCCCAATCATAGACCCGGATGGTCCGACACGAAGAAGGGCTGTAGTCCCAAGAGCTGATCCAAGCAATATTCTTCCCCTTGGAGATCCTGATGATCCTACTCCACCATTCACTGAAGAGATATTGAATGCCCACATCTCAAGGAAGTTCAAGATGCCCACTATCAAGGCTTATGATGGCACGGGAGATCCCACTAATCATGTCAGGACATTCTCCAATGCACTGTTGTTGCAGCCCGTGAACGACTCTATTAAGTGTCGAGCCTTTCCTCAAACCCTATCGGGTATGGCTCAAAGATGGTATAGTCGTCTGCCCCCGAACTCTATCGGGTCATTTAGAGAATTAAGTCAGGCTTTTATTAAGCAGCTCATCAGTGGGAGAGTGCATGAGAAAAGTTCAGCATCCCACATGAGCATTGTGCAGGGAGCGAAGAATCCCTGAGAGACTACCTGAATCATTTCATGAAGGAAGCTTTAAAAGTCCTGAACCTTGATGACAAGGTAGCCATGATAGCAATGCAATAGGGAACTAGGGATGAGTTTTTCAAGATGTCCTTGGCCAAGCGCCCCCTGAGAGCATGTTGCAGCTCCAAGATAGGGTTGGGAAGTACATCAAGGTGGAAAAGAGCATGAGAAAGACCGTAGTGAGCAACGAGCCCGCTGGAGGCAAGAAGCGTAAAAATGATATGGAGTATATCGCTAAGGATAAGTATCCTAGAACTGAGCAAAACCCTCATTCAACCCCTAAGAAGGGAGGACCTGGAAAAAAATTCACTGAATACGCTATGTTGAATGCTCCCAGAAGCTAGATCTTGATGGAAATTGAGAAAGACCAAGATATTCGTTGGCCTAAGCCCTTGAAGGCAGATCCATCCAAACTAGACATGAGCAAATATTGTAGATTTCACAAAGATGTTGGTCATGACACCGATTAGTGTAGGCAACTGAAAGATGAAATAGAGTTACTCATTCAGAAAGGAAGATTGAACAAGTACACTGGGGAAGGAAGAGATAGGAATAACAATGGAAGAAAGAACTTCAAAGATCGTAAGAGGGACCAAGACGATCAGGGGCGGAATCCCCAACCTAGGGGACCGGTGATAAATACAATCTTTGGAGGACCACGACCCCGAGGACCTGTGATAAACACGATTTTTGGAGGACCAACCGCTGCTGGATTATCCAAGAACTCCAGGAAAGCATATGCCAGAGAGTTTATGCATATCGTTGGAGAAGCCCCGAAGAGGTCCAGGACAGGAGTAACAATGGCTTTTGATAATTCTGACCTAGAGGGTGTGAAGTTTCCTCATGACGACCCGCTGGTCATAATACCTATAATAGGAAACAGCCCGGTAAAGAGGGTCCTTGTGGATAATGGTGCTTCAGTGGATATCTTGCTCCATGACACCTTTTTAAGGATGGGTTATACTGACTCCCAATTGACCCCAACTGACATGCCGATATACGGATTTGTGGGAGTAGAGTGCCTCATGGAAGGGGTAATCAAGTTACCAACCACCATTGGCCAGGAACCAAGGCAAGAAACATAGATGTTGGACTTTGTGGTGGTGAAGGCTAGTTCAACTTACAACGCTATCATGGAAAGAACTGGGATACACGCATTTAAGGCAGTCCCTTCTTCCTACCATTCAGTTATGAAGTTTCCCACCCGGAATGGGATTGCAGAAGAGAGGGGAGATCAAAAAATGGTTAAAAGTTGTTATGTGGCCTCATTGAGGGCAGATGGAGTTGGGGGGCAAGTTCTGCCTATTAAAGATCTGGATATTCGAGAGAATAAAGAGAAAAGAGGGAAACCGGTAGAAGACTTGGTTTCGATTCCTTTAGCTCCCGAGGATCCTGAGAAGGTGACTTTCGTTGGAGCCACACTAAAGGAGCCCCTTAGAGGGAGGTTGGTGAAATTTTTACAAGAAAATAGTGACATATTTGCATGGTCGGCAGCTGATATGCCAGGTATAGACCCGGAACTAATTACTCACAAGCTGAATGTGGATCCGAGTTAGAAGATGGTGAAGCAAAAGAAAAGAAGTTTTGCCCCAGAGAGGCAAGAAGCTATAAAACAAGAAGTGGAGAAGCTCTTAGAAGCTGGTTTCATTGAGGAGATACAATTTCTGGAATGGTTAGCAAATCATGTAATGGTGAAGAAGGCCAATGGAAAATGGAGGATGTCTGTGGACTTCGCTGATCTGAATGACGCATGCCCTAAGGACTGTTTCCCGCTGCCAAGGATAGATACTTTGATAGATGCCACTGCTGGACATGAGATGCTGAGCTTCATGGATGGATTGAGTGGATACAATTAGATCAAGATGCACAAGGACGACATCCCAAAGGTGTCATTCATCACTGACTTTGGTGTTTATTATTATCTTGTTATGGCATTTGGTCTCAAGAATGCAAGAGCCACCTATCAAAGGCTGGTAAATAAAATTTTTAAGGATCTTATTGGTAAGACCATGAAAGTTTATGTTGATGACATGTTAGTCAAGAGTCTAGTGAAGACTGGCCATATAACCCATTTGAGGGAAACTTTCGAGGTCCTAAGGTACCACAAGATGATGTTAAATCCTACAAAGTGTGCTTTCGGAGTAGGATCTGGAAAGTTTTTGGGATTGATGGTCTCCAAGAGAGGAATCGAGGCCAATCCCGATAAAATAAAGGCAATCCTGGACATGGAGCCCCCAAAAACTATCAAAGATGTTCAAAAGCTCACTAGAAGGGTTGCTGCATTGGGACGATTCATCTCAAAGTCTGGAGACAAGTGTTTGTCATTCTTCAAGTCTTTAAAGAAGGTTAAGGATTTTGTATGGAGTGAAGAAAGCCAGAAGGCATTCGAGGAATTAAAGAAATATATGGCTCAGGCCCCGTTAATGGCCAAGCCTGCTTCGTATGAAGTTTTATACTTATAATTGGCCATTTCAGAGAGTGCCTTGAGCGTTGTATTGGTTAAGGAGGAACTAAAAATCCAGAAACCCGTGTACTATGTCAGTAAAATTCTGCATGGAGCTGAGTTGAATTATTCAACTATTGAGAAGTTTGCTTTAGCCTTGGTAATGGCTTCGAGAAAGTTGTGTCCTTACTTCTAGGCTCACAAGATTGAGGTGATAACAAATTAACCCCTGAAAAATATCATTCATAGTCCCAAGGCTAGTGGGAGGTTAATCAAGTGGGAAATAGAGCTAGGAGAATTCGATATCAAGTATAAGCCACGAACAGCAATAAAAGCCCAAACATTGGCTGACTTCGTGGTGGAATGTACCATACCCAACCAAGAAGTCGGGGGGCACGAGGATACCATACCTCAAGACAAGGGAGTTGAGGATACCATACCTCAAGACAAGGAAGTTGATAAGGACAAAGAATATTGGGTTCTCTATTTTGATGGAGCATCAAAAACAAATTCAAGTGGAGTAGTTTTGGTTTTACAAATCCCTAATAGGTTCTTCATTGAGTATTCCATGAAGTTAGACTTCCCGACCACAAACAATGAGGCAGAATATGAAGCTCTGACAGCTGGCCTCGGCCTATCAGGGATATTGAGAGTCAAGAACTTAAAGGTCTGTGGAGAATCGAAGTTGGTTATATTCCAGGTGAAGGGAGAGTTTGAGGCAAGGGATGATAAAATGGCTAAATATGTCCGCCTAGTAAGGGTTGTAATGACCCAATTCGATGAATGCCATGTTGAGCACATTCCAAGGGAGAAAAATGCTAAGGCAGATACCTTATCAAAGTTTGCTTCATCCGAGATAGAGGAAAGTTCAGGAAGTGTATACTTCCGCATTCTGAAGACACGGAGTATTGATGTTAAGCTTGTAGCTCCTATAGTTCTGGGGACGTCGTGGATAGATCCCATTAAGACCCATATTCAAACCGGTTGGTTACCAAATTATGCTACTGAAGCACGGAAGTTGGCTGTTCGAGCAATAAGATACTTTATGATAGATGGGATTTTATATAAAAGATCTTATGTGGTTCCTTACTTAAGGTGTCTCAGGCCCGATGAGGCACGCTTGGCTCTTGAAGAAGTACATGAATGTATCTGTGGGCAACACTTGGGGGGCAGAACACTAGCTCATAAGATAACCTGTTTAGGTTTCTATTGGCCAGAAATGATGGCTGATGCCAAAGAATATGTGAAGAAGTGTGACCGCTGTCAGAAGCATGCACCTGTCATTAGACAGCCCCCCGAGATACTAACCTCCATCAACTCACCCATCCCCTTTGCTATGTGGGGAATGGATATACTTGGGCCTTTCCCCATGGCCACGGGCACAAAGGAACTTCATGATTATAGCCATTGATTATTTTACTAAGTGGATTGAAGCCAAGCCTTTGGCCAAAATCACAACTAAGCAGGTTGCATAATTCCTGTAGGAAAATATCATGTGCCGGTATGGAATTCCTCGCATCCTGGTCACTGACAATGGAACACAGTTCAACAATGAGGAATTCAAGAAGTATTGTGAGGAGAATGAAATTGAATTACGATTCACCTCTATGGCTCACCCGCAAGCTAATGGGCAAGCAGAAGTGGCGAATCAAATAATCCTGGATGGACTAAAGAAGATGATCGAGAAGTCGAGGAATAACTGGGTGGATGAAATACTCCCAATACTATGGGCCTATAGGACTACTTGTAGAGTCACGACTGTAGCAACTCCCTTCATGTTAGCATATGGGGCAGAAGCAGTTGTTCCTTTGGAGATATCACATTCCTCCCCCAGGATTCAAGCTTTCAATGCTGAGGAAAATAAGGAAGGGCTGAGGTTAGCTCTGGATCTAATTGATGAAGTGTGAGATGAGGCACATGCGAAGATAGTGGAATATCAGAAAAAGTCTTCGTTCTACTACAACCTAAGGGTTAAAGAAAGGTTCTTCAAACAGGGTGACTTAGTCTTGAGGAAGGTGGAGGCTTCTGGTGTAGGGAAAAAAGGGAAGCTTTCCCTGAATTGGGAAGGGCCATACAAGGTCAAGAGTGTTCAAGGTAGAGGAACCTACAAGCTTGAAACTATGGATGGTTTTGAAGTCCCGAGAACTTGGCATGCACAAAACCTAAGGATTTACTATGAGTGAAACGATTGAGAATGATTCTCACTTGTCAAGATGACAAGTAGGTTGAAAAGCACCTTGAAGGTTTGCTTGCTTAAGATTTACATATTTTAGTTTTGTTTTAAGGTTTATTAAGACCTGTGTAAGGGATGAATCCCAACAATTTTTAAAATTCAGAAAGATTTCAAAATGTGTTTTAGTCTCTATGGCATGGCAAGTAAACTAAGTGCATAAGATTAAAGCATAAAGCTCGATAAATAAAAGTAGTTCGAATAAATAATACAAAGTCTGATAAACAAAATCTCAAAGATAACATAAAATAAGCTGCGCAGGGCTGGAAAAGCTCTAAGGAGCAGAAGTGCCCTCGGCATCCATATCATCATCTCCTCCGCTCTCGCTCGAAGTCTCTGTCGTATCGGAGGAGGAAGAGTAGTCATCCTCAGTAGGCCTGGAAGACGACTCGGGAGGAGGAAGAAGCGGGTCCTGAGGGATACGATCCAAGATAACTACTCGGGTACGAAACCTCTGCAGTAAAGCCTCATCATCAGGGCAGACATAGTCCGTCGGGTTAATATCCGGACAAGCCTCGTTCACGGTCCCAAGGGTCGTGTCCCAACCAGTCCTAAAAAACCCAGGAAAGACTGAGTCGTCCCTTACCCTCATGGACTGGGTAAACTCCTCTGAGTCCAGATAGTTATTAATTGCCTTATCTTTCTCGGCCCGAAGCACCACCAGCTCGGCGTTAGACTCCCCGAGCTCCTCCTCCTTATGCTTTAGCTTCCGCTCCAAAGCGGCATACTTCTTATGTTGCCTCATGAGGGCATTATCAGCTTTTTCAGAGGCCCTCTTCCATGATTCAGCTTGCCTCACAGCACCTTGGAAGTAGGCATTAGACTGAAACGAAACAATAAACAGAAACGTAAGATAAGTGGATGCTACAAGTAAAAAAGAAAAATAAATTCTAAAAAATAATCATACTGAGGCTAAGGACTGAGCTCCCATGAGCTTTATCCTCTCCAAGTCAGGAGTAGCCACCACATCGGTGAAGTCCTTGGGAGTTACGCCATGGTAAGACCAATCCCAGGCGTGCTTCATGGATCCAACCACGGTATCCCCTCGGCAGAATCCCCAGAGAGGCTGAAAGGCACCCGTAGCAGCAGGGACAGGAGCAGCAGTAGTGATAGGGGCACTGTGGCCCTCAGCTCCCTCAGCTGGAACCTCCACCATGGGCTCCTTGTACTTCCGTAGGAAGCTAGGCTCCATAGCCTTTCCTCGAGTATCTAGGCCCACAAGACGAGCTTTCTTCATCCTGGAAGTCTCCTCAACGAGAAGCACATTATCCTCGTTGATCTCCTTAGCAGCTGTAAAACAAGAGAAAAAACAAAATAAGTGGTGTCAATATTGCATGAGATGAAATAAAATTGAGAAAGGAAGATAAATACCTTGTTGAGAAACAGAGGATAGCCCCACGTGGATGAGGGAGAACTCCTCTAAAAGAGTCCAGCTGGTAGTAGTACCGTCATCCCGAGTAAGCTCATTATAAATGATAGTTTCCTCGGGGGTTAAGTGAATGGATTTGAGGCTACCATCACTAACCTTCCCGAAGGAAGATCTGAAGAGGGTGCCCCAGTTTCCATTCTCCCACCTTAACCCGACAAAACTATTCCTCCAATTTTGGTTATTTTCGGGAATGGAGGCGATGTTAAAAATATGCTTATACTTGGGCCTTTGTTTAACGTAGACCAAACCACAATTACCAGAAGAATTGTTGTAACATTGAAAAACCTTCCTAAAAACAGCTGCGGATAAGGGAAAACCTTCCCTAAGACAGCAAACCATAAAATATAAAATGTTCCTCCATGCATTTGGAGGAAGCTGATATGGGTTTATTTGTAAGTCAGCTAGAAGGTGAGGAATGAAGGGATGAAAAGGAAACCTAAGCCCATCATCAAGGGCATCTGTGTAAATAAAAAGAGTATCGGGTTTCCAGTGGCAAGTACGGTCGCCACCAGAAACTGGAACTAACCAAAGGGGAGGACGCACGTTATAACGTGCGTTTAACTTATTATAATTTATATTGTGCCAAGTGTTGCAATGATTAAAAGAGTCGAGATGAGCAATGGAGGGATATTTGTCCCCACTAGTATTAATCATATCAATCAAAGACATGTAAGAAGAGCGGATCTCGACATCCTTACCTCGTTTTGAAGCCGAGCCAATCTTGGCCGCTCTCTCAGCACCCTTGTCTGCCATGAATGGAGAATGAGGAAGGCTTGGAAGCTTGGAAGAAGGCCAAAAAAGTTTTGAAGGCTGGAGAGTGTTGAGAGGAGAGTAGAAGTTGTGGAGATTGGAAATGTGAAGTGTGAGATCACACCCCCCACACCGCACTCTTATATAGCCCCTGGTAGGGAAAATTGGGCCTCAAAAAAGCCCATTTGGGCCCCAAAATGGAAGAATCTGGAATGTTTCATAAAATCTTGGAAAAGTTTTTTTTTAGAAAATTATGGCATTATTTGGCAAAATCTGGAAGAGTCTAGAAATTCCAGAATATTCTAGAAGTTGGACTTAAAGTTTAAGGCGCAACCTAAGTTTAAATGGGCCTGGGATATTAAAAACCCTGTAAAGGCCCATGACAGAAAATGTATCAAGCCCAGGGACGGGCCCAAATTTTTGAATGAAAGGAGAAAGGCCTATTTTGAGGCCCAAATATTTTTCAAAATATAAGCCCAGAAATAGGCCCAGTTAACCAAGAGAGAGCCCAATAAAGATAAGCCCAGGAAATCAGGGGCCCAAGACATTTATTATTTAAAATAATATATGAAAAATAATAATAATAATCCTGATCCCATTCGATCAGAATTCTTATTGAATTTCTAGTCGAAAGGATGAGGTCGAACATGCTTTTACTAGGGCTGAAATACGGGGATAATTCGACCAGGTTCTAACCCAATTCGACCAAGATCTCCATTGAATTTCTGGTCGAAATTAATGAGGTCGAAAGAGTCTCGACCAGGGCTTAAAAGAGTGGTTAATTCGGTCAAAAAACGGGGAATCCTGACCGAAAGGATTAAAAATCTGATCGAAATGCATAAAAAATATGGGGTGAAAATCCTGGCTGAAATTCGACCAGGAATTGAGGTCAAAAGAATCCTGCTCGAAAACCTGTCGACCAGGGCAATTAGAAGTTTAATTCGACCAGGATCCTGGTCGAACAGGATTCCTGGTCGAACCAGGTATTAAAAAAAAGAAAAAAAGAAAAAAAGAGAAAATAAAAAGAAGAGAGGGAAGAAAAATCTTGAAAAAAAGAGAGAAGAAAATCAAGGAAATTCCTTAAAATATTTTCCAAAAATATAATTATTCCCAGAAAATGAGGAATAAATCCAGAAAATTAAGGATGAATCCCAGAATTAAGGGAAAAAATCCAGAAAATTAAGGATAAATCCCAGAATTAAGGGAAAAAATCCAGGAAATTAAGGATGAATCCCAGAATTAAGGGAAAAAATCCAGAAAATTAAGGATAACCCCAAAAATTAAAGGAAAAATCCAGAAAGTTAAGGAAAAAATCCCATAATTTAGGAAAAATTCCTGGAAATCAAGATAATTCCTAAATAATAGGGATTAAAGCAGATCAGTGTGAATGTGTAGGTCGCTCCATACTTTACGCAAAACGATACCCTGTAAGGGAACGAATGAACTTAACTTCTACAAAACCTAGTCACTGTTTCCCAAAAGTTAGGGAACAAATGATAGAGAATAAATAAATCATGATTATGTAGTTAATGTTGCATTAATTACACATGATTTGGGCTACAAAGCCCAAAAATAAGATGTATGACATTCAGACCAAAAAGGATAACACATGGATCAGGCCTGATGGACTAGATCAGGCCTGATGGAACAAAGAAGGCCCAAAACCCTGAATATTAATTAATTTTGTAATTAATTAATAAGGGAGAAAAACAGCTATCAAGATCAGTCCTACCGGGGATATAAATCCTTGTAGATTGGCCTTCGAGGAACCTCATGGGATAAGGAATTAGCTTCCTACTTCCAAGGACTCCAAAGTCCATTCTAATTCTAAGACTAGACAACCAAGTCTCCTAACCCAAGTCCAATTTACGGACTCCCAACATCTATATAAGGGGCCTCACCCCACAAATCAGAACTACATTTTTTGACTTGATCCTTGGCAATCAGCAAGGTACGTAGGCATCTTGTTAAGGCAGATCGAGTCACGAAACACAAGAGTAGTCAAATCGAGCCTCGAAGCTCACGTTCTTAGTAATAAATTCAGCAATCATATACCCTAGTTTTTAATCCATAACACTAATCTAACTAAACTAGTGAGGATATTTGTCAAGCATATCTGACTCTAACTCGCAAGTAGACTCTTCTACTCGAGGATTTGTTTCAAAGCATACCCACTATAGACATAAACTCGTTCATGAGGACTCGCTCTTAACGACCTAGGATTTGGATCGATTGTTCCACGTAGAACAAATTCGTATGTGTGCCCCTTGGCTCTCAATCAATGACTTGGTTCAAATCAGGAACATATCGCTTTAACAATGACATGTAGAACACACTATAAATTTGCTGCAACTGCGGCAACAATACTAACTCATGAGCAACTTTATTTATCTTCCTCGATACCTCGAACGGTTCTATATATTTAGAACTCAACTCGCCTCTTCTAATCAAACCTAACCAATCTCTTCCAAGGTGAGACTTTTGTCACTACCCACGATCCTATTTCTATATCCATATTCTTTCGATGCAAATCCGCCTTCCTTCTTTGTCTATCCCGAGCTGCTTCAACTCTTTTCCAAATCAACACCACTACGTCCTTGGTGTGCTAAATTAACTCAGGACCTAACAACATCTCTACTCCCACTTCCTCTCAATAGAGTGAGGACCCACGCCTATGCCCATACAAGGCTTCGTAAGGTAGTATTCCCCTACTAGCATGATAATTATTAGCATAGAAAAATTTAATCAATGGTAAGTGATTACCTCAGTTTCCTTTTATATCCAAAATATATACTCTCAATATATCTTATATAGTTTGAATCATCTTTTCACTTTGCCTCTTTGTCTAAGGATGATGGGAAGTACTCATTTTTAATTTAGTTTCCAACATTCAAACGCCTCTTACTCATTTCCATCAGTTAAGGCTAAAAAGTAAGCTCATATATTCACTTCTTATCACCTTCAGGTATTCGAACTCCGACTTCCACTCTTTCCGATCCCTTTATTAATTCCTCAGTAATCTTAATCACATTCAGTCCTTCTTTTCTACTCAAGACATATGTCCCTAAATGGACTTTGCTTGGTTGGTAGTTACATAAACAACTATGGCTCATAATCAATTTTGACCAGAATTTCATACTTTTGAAGCTTAGTATACAATTGCTACTTTTCAACCCTTTGCAGACATCTCTTCAAGTGTTCAACTTGGCCTTCCTTAATCCTTGAATGGACGAGGATGTTATCAATAAATACAATTACACCATCCAAGTACTCCTTATACATTATGTTCATTAAACCTTTAAACGCGACTGGTGCATTTGCTAATCCAAATAACATTACCCGAAACTCGCAATGTCCCCATCTCGTTCTAAACAAGGTCTTTAGTATGACCTCTGACTTAACCTTCAACAGGAGGTAGCCTGCCCTGGGTCAACCTTTAAGAACCAACACGTTCCTTTCATTGAGTTATGTAAATAATCAATTCTATACGGGGGTTACTTATTTATGTTCTTCAACTTTTCAAGCTTCTGATAATCAATACATAATTGCATACATCCATCCTTTTCTTCTAGTCTATAACCCACTTTAGTGCACCACACGGAATACACCTTATCTAATCATTCCTTTATCCCATAATCCTGAAGTTTCCTTAATAACTACTTGATTCTTATTGGCTATATGATACGGGGCTTTTGACTCCAGCCCGACTCTATACAGTAACCAATGAGAAATCCTATCTCCTGATCTGAGGTAATCTAGGTAAGTCATCTGGTAAAATACTTGGGACTTCGCTCACTATTTAGATTTCTTTCAACTTAGGTGTTCCCTTGTTGATATCCACAGTGTGCGCTAATTATGCCTTACATTCTTGCTTATGCCTTCAGATACTCATCATACTATTAGCTCCCATAAATATTACTATTTGCTTCTTCTGGTAATCAATCATTATCCTGGTTCCTTATCAGGGTCTTGAGCAGCTGATCTTTTAATCATGTTATAAGTCTTAGTATTGTGTGTACTGAATGTTAGACCTTTTGATGCACTACCTCCCATGCTCTCTCGAGAAGCACTTCTACAGTTCTTGGCAGTATTCCCTACCTTGCCCAATTATAACATGTGACTCCCGGACTTTCCACCTTAGACTCTGACGCATGGTGTCCTTTCTATCCACACCAGATACATTCCATATTTGGTTTACATACTCTACCATGTCTTTTACCACATTGTTTACATTCCGATATATACAACCTGTCCGACTTGACTTGACTAGAGCTGAATGAGATCTTATTAGGCTTGTTTAACGAGAAACTTTATCCTCTAAATTCTTTACTCTTATTCCTTCCAACCCTTTTTCTGAGACTTCTGGCTAGATCCTTCTTGAGCTGATGCTTCTTCCACAATATATATCTTTTGCTTCTCATCTTCTTTTTCTCTAGCAGCTAACTTCTGATCAATCTCAATTATTAAGGCGGTTTGTGTAACATCCGAAACATAGCGTGTAATTATTTTTATGAATAAATGATTATTATGTGATTATAATGTGAATTTTTGGTGAATTATTTGATGATTGATAATAATATTTGGATGTTTATATATAATAAATGTGAGTATGTTAATTATAATATGTCCAGAATAAAATATAGATAATTAAGGTATTTTTCTGGTAATTTTTGGAGTGTTATATGATTTTATAAGATTTATGAAATTATTGATTATTTTCTGAATAATTATGAAACTATTTTATAAAGCTGGGAATCATCCAACTTCAACTGTTTTTACGTTGTTACAACCCCAAACTCTTCCGAAAACTCCTTCCTAACCTAATCTGGTAATTCCGGACATTTTCTGTGTTTTAACTTTTTCGATCCGGCTTATAGTTTGACCCGTGCGTATCCCGGCGCAAAATTTTAATATGATAATCATTTCGACAAATCAACAAAACTCGTATTCTCAAAATACCAGATAATATTACATTATTTTCGTATAAAATGTTTTATAAAAAGCCCGGTTTGGATAATTATCCAATATGGGTAGCAAATCAGATCGTTTCTGCAGTTACTTAGCGGCTAAGTAACTAATTTATCGATCCAATTCGATCCAACATGAACCAATTTATTTTACTCATATAATCATAATAAATCAGTAGAAACTGATAAAATACCGAGAAAACCCTAAAAACAACGCGTTCTTGAAAATCAAACGCACAAATGAAGGCGTTATCGAACTCCGATTCAAGCGTGCAATATATCAAATCGAATTTCTCGAAAATTTCTTTCTGAATTGTGCAGGAATCAAGATGATTTTCTTATTTAATTATTTTAATTCGAATTTATATGATTTAAAATATGAATTTTTTTCAAACATGATTATCTGATTGTTTTGATGATTCCATGTTGTAGAACATGTTTTTCTGATCAATTTCATATATTATACTTCAAAAATAGAGTACAATAACATATAATAATTGGGGTTTGATTTTCTGAAAATTCCAAATTAAGGTTCTTGGTGTTCTTGAGTTGAGATTTGGGGCATTTTGCTCTGAGGGTTATTGAGTGATTTTGATGGTTGTAATAGCTTCCTGAAGTCAATTGCAATCGATTCATATATTTGATTACACCAAACGATTGCTAAATCAATTAGATCGTGCTTTTGTTTTTCTTTTTATTTTATTCATTTTTAATTTTAATTTCCTGGACTATAGATGTACTTGTTATTGTTCTGATGGTGTTGAATAGATTGTAAATTATCTGAGCTTTGTTTTGGTATTTTAAACTTGAATTTTGGTTAAGAAATGTACTGGTTCGTGATTTCGCTGGAACTCGGTTCGAGTTCGCCGGTTTTGCATGAGTGTTGACCAGAGAATGGATTTCCGGGACTGTTGGGATTAGCAGAGGCTATATTCATGTTGACGAGAGTGATTGGAATGAAAACGACCAGTAAACCGGATCGATTCGTGTGGTTTTAGCAGTCAATCGAGGTTGACCAGAACTGCAAGGGGCTGCCGGATTGTTTCCAGAATTGGGCCGGCGACCCGGCGGTTCTTGGCGACCCGTTTGCCAACCCGAAATCAGAACCGGTTTCAATCCGTTTTTCCCCAAAATAGCTTTCCAAAATCTGTTTCTAGCAATTTCTGTTTAAATAATAATTCAAAATTCATTATTACATTTCTAAAATTCATTTTTTTCATTCCAAAAATCATTATTTAATTTCTGAAAATTATTTTTTAACCTAAATTATTTAATTAATTAATTTTAGTTGATAATTAATTAATTAATTAGTCAATTAATTTTAAACATTAATTGATTAATTAATTTAATTAGTTATTAATTAATTTTAATTTATTATTTAATTGGATTTAATTATTTATTTTAATTTAAAAATTCTGAAAAATAGTTTCGAGCTTTAAAATATTATTTTAAATTATTTCCAAGGCTCGATAATTATTATAAAATTATTTTAAAGTCATATTCGGGTATTCGAACCCTATTATTTAAATATAAAATGATTCGGAGACCCGTTTTAATTCTGAAAAATGTTCAAAAATTCGTATTAAATAGACCGTTCATCAATTTAACATGAAATGAACGCCTCTAGACTCAGAAAAATATTTTGCTTCTATTCAAAATATTTTCGAGACCTAAATTCTTTTGTATAAAAAAGGCATTTATTTTATAAATTATTCTGAGTCGGTCATTGATCAATAAAATACTCTTTTTGACCCGATTTCAATTCTAAACGTATCAAGACCTATCTTTTGATGATTCAACTTATGTGCTACATGAATTATGTGACTATATGTTATATGAAATATGGGATACGTGCCTTATGTGTTTATGTGATATGTGAACTATGAGTCCACGTGTCTATTTAACTTTATGTGATTAAAGATGATCCTTATATGTTATTATCGGGCGGGTAGACGATAAGGATAAACGTATAGACTAGACAATTATATGTTATCAGTTAATTGAATGGTATCTTTGATTATAGATATACATAGTGCGAGGCATTCAAAGTCAAACAAAGATAATAAAAGTAAAGCCTGATTACGTATAGTAATGAAACTAGTGGATTCAGAATAGAGATAAACCTGAAATGGTGAATGATAAGAAAGGTCAAGTGGTATGTCAATGGAAATGCAGATACATCAAGACTGAGTGATGTGGAAGATAGTTAAAGATCAGAGGTTATCAATTGAGGCAAGTATTCCTAACATTTCTCCTAAAATACTGCAAATATTTCTTCGTCCTATTCGAAGTTCATAATAGTTAAATGTTTTTATATTTTGCTGCAATTACTCTTATTTATGTAAGTAACTTTTTGATATTGTTCCTTGATTATCGATTGATCTCTTGAGCAACTACCCATTATTTCGGGTTAATTTCGAACCCTGAATCGGGATGTTTTAAAATCAAAATGATTTGACATCAAAATACTCTACGGACTGGATGGTTACGATGAGGGCCAGTGACGAGCTGGGTCCTAAGGGCCAGAGATGGTTGGTCCCTTGATTATTAGGCCATAGTTTCCTGGGTACCCCATATGTTGGTTGGGTCTATGCATTTGGGTATATATCCGCACTATATCCTGACTGATCAGCATGTTATAGTACATATGTTGGTTTCTAGTGTCCAGTCTAATTTATTGTTGATCGCCATTAACGGAATTCCTTCTTGAATAGTTTATAATTACAAAATCAAACAAAGATTTGATTTAAAGGGATGAAACAATGAAACATTCACTGTTCTTTTACAGAAAGATATGATTTATGATTAAAGGCCAATGAGGGCCGATGTTTTGTTCGCTCAACTATTTTAAATATATAAAGATATTTTGAAATCATTCAATAATCGTTTCCAGGAGTTTCTTTGATCTGATATCTGGAAACCATTTGTGATATTTGTTGGGCATTTTTTTGGCTCACTCTTGCTTTGTGAACTCTTATTTATTTCAATATCAGATGAGGACAAAAGTGAATAGCTCTTAATAGACAGCAAAAGTGGAGAGATTCCAGCTGAAGAAATTTGGAGGTGTCAGAGTGATCAATACGAGGAAATTAGTAATGAGGTAATGAAATTTTATTTAGACATTATAATTTTAGAAGGTTAGATTCTTGTTTCATACCATAACCTGTAAGCGATCCTGAATAATGAGGGGTTGTCTGTATATTTTTTTTAATATACAGGTTTATATTGTTTAAAAATTGTGTAGTGATACCCAATTCTGACCCCGAATTTGGGGGTGTAACAGTTGGTATCAGAGCTACAGGTTATTGGTTCCTGAAATAAGAATAGGTGGAAGTAAGATAGGATTGACAAGTCCTATAAGATAAGAAAGATCCTAAGTATTGTCATTTTGAGTTCGAGTGGAGTGTGAATTAAGATTAGCGGATCTGATATTGAGTAGTGAGATAGGATATTGTTAAGATAATTGGAAGCCGAGTATATTAATGATATAGATATATTAAGTTCCCAGATCCTATGGTTGCGAAGAGTCGATAGCTTGATGGAGAATGGGTGAATTACCCTGCTTTTATGTGGTTTTAAAGAAGAAGGAGATTGATTCATGTGAGAACTTCATATAAGAAAAGATAGATGAGTTTCAGGATGATCTAACTTAGAATTATGTAATAGGACAAGCTTCAGATTGGAAGTAACGAGTTAATTGGAGCTGACGAAAAGCCAACGTCGTGAGTTTAAAGGCACTACTGTGGCAAGAAGCTTATTATCACTTTTCGGGCGTCGTGCAAGGAATGGTATCTACCTTGTTAGACATACTGAAGATTAACAAGAAAATATGACCTTATGTACAGACCAAACGCTGAATTGTGTCAATCGGTGGTAACTATGACATAAAGGACGACGATGAAAATATCAAAGATAGTATCGGATGTTAGTATTGGAGTTAGAGTTACGAATAAAATGATATGCAATGATAAATGAAGTTTTCGGTGGCTAGTGAAGGCGGACTGGATTCAATAAAAGGAAGAAGAGATATTGGAGTTGATGAACCTTAGGTGGTCATTTCCTCGATTAGGCACCTTGTTGTGGTTAAAGAGAACAACAACCAACTCATATAGTAAGGATGACCAGATGTGCAATTTTCCAAAATTCTAAAACAAGTTTCCGGAAAAAGACTTTCTTAACAGAATTTCTAAAAGTTATTTAAACAAAATAAGTTTTTAAAATTTGGTGGTCGAATCACTACTTGAGTTCTTGTTGTATTAAGTATTAGATTACCCGGAAGAATATTTGATTGAACTTAGTATTGTTAGTATGGAGGGCCAAGTAGACCCGTTAATATAAAGAAGTTTAAAAAATTTCTTCGGAAGAGGAATGTAAACCCTGTCGAATAGTATCAACAATCGAATCAACATGCAGAAACATTATTTATCCAATTCATGGAATTATTAAAGTTCAAAATAGGTTCTTTGACCCAAAAGAAGCTCGAGGATGATTGAAGAAAATGGAGGAATCTTCCAGACGATTGAAAAGGAGTAATATTTCTACCGACGAAGTCGAGGTGCTAGAGAATCAATGGTTACGCTACGCGGTAGAGAAGAAATTAGAAATTATGATTAGAAATTCCGAAAGAACGTGATTATGGTCAAATTACTCAAGTATCAAATAGGGAAGTATGATGCTAAAAGGACCAGACTTACATGGCAAGGATGAAGCAAGAAGTGATGACGACAAACCCAACGAGAAGACAATTATGCTCAGATTGTTAAAATGTTAAAGGTATTTTCAAAAGACATTCCGAATCTATCATCTGACGTGGATCTGAGATCTGTTACTCGAACGAGCCCTGAAAGTATGCATAAGCGGAATGTAGATGGCGACTAACGGTGTCATTCTTTTCCACGACTTCATATACTCTTCTTGATTCTTGAATGCATGTAAATTTCTCTCAGTGATAAATACACGAGACAAGAAGGAATGAAAATTTATTTTATCCCTTTTAAATTATTTATCTTCTCAGAATATTTTTTTTTGATCGAGACAAGCAGTGTTATGATGTGACGCTTTGTCAAAATGACGAAGAGTCTGGTGGGACGTCACATAATCATGTGATGTATGCCATATAGTATGAAAGACTGGCCATCTTGATTACAAATATGGTTGTCTCATTCCTTTATAAATCATCATTCATTCCTTCCACTTCAATTATGACTTATTCATTTATGGATCCTTCCGATTGTTTCCTTGTACTCTTATTCTTTTCAAAAGAGTTTTCCAATCAGAATCATATACATACATTCTCTTTTTGTGTAAAGTCTACTCTTTGAGTGTTCTAAAAGAAGTGAAATAACCTCGTGTAGCAGATGGAATTACTTGTTGAGTATAAAGATGATTGCAAGCCAATAAATGGTGGACATACACGAATCATTATGCCAATAACGCGGTTATTACGATGACATCAAATCAGAAGCGAAAATCTGTATACCTAATACATTTCAAATATGAGATTTTGGGCGTGAATTGGAGTAGTTAGCAAACTGTATGAGGTAAATTAACCCTAGAAATAAGCAAGTGAAGTTGCGTACAGCAGACAAGGTAATCTATTGATGGGACAACATTAGTAGATGAAGGAATTCTTAACAATGACCCAGACTATCGATTAATACGTAAAAAGGAAAAATATACTTCAATCACGGGGAAATGGTTGTCATGAATTTGAAATCGAAGAAATCTCGAGTACGATGAATCTCAAGCGTGTTCTTCAAGGAATTATTAGGATGTTCAACTCAAGTAAGTGAGTTATGGTAAATTTGACGCTCATAGCTGAGCCAGTGACAAAGGATCCGTATAGAAAGATATAAGTGGAAATGAAGAAATAGGGAATTCAATTGTGAAATTTCTTAAGAAGTAACGCTTTGAAACTAAGTGAATTCTCTCATATTATGATAATGTTGGTTGAAACCACGTGTTGGTAATCCGAAGTTAGACAAGTTAACTAATGAGAAGAAGCATATATTTTCGAGGGTAGAGGATTTGTTTGATGTTGAAAGATGCAACATAAGTTCTTAAAAATATCCATATAAAAGTATGAGCCGTGGAAAAATAAGATTAAAAGATTTTTATAGAATGGATTTATGAACAGGTATAAGCGATATAAATTATTAATTAAAGAGATTAATGATGAACTAGAAGAATCCTGGAATAAGGTTTTTGAGAAACAGCAGAATAATTTTATATTCATTAATGGAGTTCCGAGATAGTTTGAAGAAATAAACGAAAGGTATGGTTATATCCCTAGTTGGATAAAAAGATGTATGCTATGCTAGTCAGTAGTATATGTAGATATTAGTATGATATGTTTTGGAGTATGGTGAAATGATGAGTTCATGATGGTGGATTGCTTTGGGTTGATTGGTTGTTTGATTAATTGTTGGTGTCGGTTTGAGTCCGACTGGTGGCCCATTGTATAGGGGAGATGCTGCCCAAATTTTTAGAAAACCCTACTCTTAAAATCAAAAGTATACTTTCATGTGTTATTAATATTCCTGTTAATACTCCAAATGATTGCGATCTCGGTTCCTGAAAGAAGTGGCTGTAGCCAAACTGACTTTATATAATTGGTATCTGATTTCATTTAGCTAGCCATCACTTGGTTTGATTGATCAATTAAAAGAGGTAATTGGTTAATTTTACCAACTTATGGTCAATTAGATGGAAATCAATTCTAATTAGATTAAGTCAAATTCTGATGTTCTTTCAGATCCAAAGTCAAAACAATGAGAAATTTTGAGGAAGTAAGGACACTAGTATAATTCAGAAGTTTAGCGGAATCAGCGCGATGTTACGGAAAGTTTGCGAAGCTTTAATTGGATAAATATGCCATTTGCAATAGATAAAAGAATTAAAATGTTATTTGCACATACAAGTGAGAAGAACGTTATTAAGAACTCAAGGGTTAAGATAAGAACCAAGAGAAGGGAGGAACAGAATGAGGAAGAGAGATTGAATAAAGAAGGAATTGGAAACTATATCAATATGGATGTTGTCAGATGATCAAAGAGATGTTATCATCTGCAATAAGGTTTTATTCAAGGATTTGAAGGTATACCGATATTGAATAACGATGTAATAAAAAAAATGAAAGTTGTGCGATTAATGATTGGGTAAGTAAGGTTAAGAAAGTAGTTGTCAATGGGTTTTAATAGTTCGGTCCACAAGAATTCCAAATAATTATAGAAATCTCTCAAAAGGGCTTATCTAATGATAATCAAATCAGTGCAATTAGAAAGAAGGGATTGCTTATATTAAGAAGAGACGATGAGTCATGAGAATCGAGAACTTGGCTAGAAAGGAAAGTGGAATTAAAAGGATGATAAAGAAATTTTATACGATTGTCCAGGATATAAGAAAGTTATGAATGTCAGGATGCCAGAACTAATGTAGGGCATGAAGTGAGACACCTATATTTGGAGATATGAAATTCATTCGAATACTGCGATTAATTATGGAAAGTTAAATGAAGGTATTGATTGACATGACATAAGAATGGAAATAGACGAACATATAAGTAAATGTCATATTTATTGAAGAATCAAAGCCAGCATTAGAGGGTGAACCTATTACCGCAACCTTTTCAAAAGTGCATATAGCTCGTTAAGGAGCGATATCGAGAATCACTTGAAAACCAGAGCGAAAGTAAGCGATATTTAAATTATTAAGGATAGGTTAATTAACCCAACCATTCTTTTGATAACGAATACTTTACCCGAGGAATAAGTGATATTGCTATAAGGAGATTGTGGTGCGCCATCAGATTCAAATATAGATTGGAATTGATCGATAGTATTAATTAATCTAATATTGTTGGACAGCGGTAAAGTGAAGAATTTGATGAAACATTTGTAAATTAAGATAGTGAATACATTCCAGGAATACGATTAAGTACCAAGGGCTAAAAGAAATATATAGTGACCATATATGAAGAGAAAATGGAGGAAATTGTCAGTTAAATCATTATTGATAGGTTATCCCAAACCTAGTCATTCTCTTTTATTAATGAACAGCTTGTCCAATAAGTGGGTTAGTTGCTGCTTGAAGAAATGGTGATACGTCATCAGATCCGGGAATTGATTATAAATAATTAACATTATTTGATTGAAGATTTTCCATAAATATTTAGAATACGGCGAATTATGTTGAACCAGGAGTGCCGAGAATATAATGCCTAGATGAACGAATATTAAGTAAGGCAGGACTAAAAGAGGGAAATTTGGCTAAACATCATTCACTTAAGGGAGTCAAGTTATTCCAAGAATATAATGCAAGACATCGATGTCAAAGAAGACTTTCTGATATTATGACATAACGAAAAGAATGAACATTGCATGTGACTATATGTCAAGGGAGAAAATTGTAGTTAGTTCGTACGAGAACTCCTTGGAACAAAAATAAATGATAATATGGGTTAGAAAATATGGGTGATACCTCCAGGATAGTAAATTTTCTTTACTTGATCGTGATTTGAAAGAAAGTAAGGTATGATGATACGTTTGTGCATCAATCGTGTCCAGTTGAGATTTTCTCGTTAATTCTTAACTCTAGTATAACTTCGATAACGTCAAAAATCAAATATGTCATGGCCTTAGTATATCATTCGCAAATGGAGAAGAAGAATAACAGAACGATTGAAGAGCCTCGAATGCGATTGGAAGCGATTACAAACTAGAGTAACTGAACAAAGAAACATATGGGAATGAAGTTCAACAACCAATAACTATTGGTAACGTTTATGAGCACGAATTACTAGAATTAGAAAAGAAGAGAGAATTAATATATGTTATGCTGGTCCTTTTGAGACTGTAAAATAGGCAGGATAAGTATAAGAGTAGGCTTTACCGCCACATGTATAGCAGACTCATAGAATGTTTATATGTGTATACTCAGGAGGAGTAATTTAGCTCCATTTTATATAAGATGGAGACTTGAGTTGAGTTATATTAGCAACTAATTGAATATGATGTCAACAAGAGGCTATTGAGTAATGATTGATGTTGTGAGTTAAAATGTATGAAAAATTGTAAGGTTGAGGGATGAACCTGAGGAAATGGAGATGAGATACTTAAATATATCATTATATGATCCTTAGTATGATTCTGAGGAAAAAATCCTTTTAAGGGGGAAGGATGTAACATCCGGGACATAGCGTGTAATTATTTTTATGAATAAATGATTATTATGTGATTATAATGTGAATTTTTGGTGAATTATCTGATGATTGATAATAATATTTGGATGTTTATATATAATCAAATGTGAGTATCTTAATTATAATATGTCCAGAATAATATATAGATAATTAAGGTATTATTCTGGTAATTTTTGGAGTGTTATATGATTTTATAATGATTTATGAAATTATTGATTAGTTCTGAATAATTATGAAACTATTTTATAAAGTTGGGAATCATCCAACTTCAACCGTTTTTATGTTGTTACAACCCGAAACTATTCCGAAAACTCCTTCCTAACCTAATATGGTGATTCCGGACATTTTTCGTGTTTTAACTTTTTCGATCCAGATTACGGTCTACCCGTACGCGTCCCGGCGCAAAATTTTGATAAGATAATCATTTCGACAAATCAGCAAAACCCGTATTCTCAAAATACGGGATAATATTACATTATTTTCGTATAAAATGTTTTATAAAAATCCCGGTTTGGATAATTATCCAATACGGGTAGCAAATCGGATCGTTTCTGCAGTTACTTAGCGGCTAAGTAACTAATTTATCGATCAAATACGATCCAACATGAACCAATATTTCATAAATATAAATAGACCTTTTATTATTTTATTTTACTCGTATAATCATAATAAATCAGTAGAAACTGATAAAATACCGAGAAAACCCTAAAAACAGCGCGTTCTTGAAAATCAAACGCACAAATGAAGGCGTTATCGAACTCCGATTCAAGCGTGAAATATATCAAATCAAAGCTCTCGAAAAGTTCTTTCTGAATCAATCAACCATTTTTGTGCAGGAATCAAGGTGATTTTCTTATTTAATTATTTTAATTCGAATTTATATGATTTAAAATATGAAATTTTGCAAACATGATTATCTGATTGTTTGGATGATTCCATGTTGTAGAGAATGTTTTTATGATCAATTTCATATATTATACTTCAAAAATAGAGTACAATAACATATAATAATTGGGGTTTGATTTTCTAAAAATTCGAAATTAGGGTTCTTGGTGTTCTTGAGTTGAGATTTGGGGCTTTTTGCTCTGAGGGTTATTCACTGATTTTGATGGTTGTCATAGCTTCCTTAAGTCAATTGCAATCGATTCATATATTTGATTATACCAAACGATTGCTAAACGATTGTTTCAGAGTGCACATAGCCTGGTACAAACCTAGCCAACTCTGTGAACTTAGCCTCGTACTCAGCTACACTTCTATCACCTTGCTTCAATTCTAGGAACTGAATCTCCATTTGGTTTCGCACACAGTCAGGGAAATACTTTTCCAAAAACAACTCGGTAAACCTAGCCCATGGGACATGGCCTTCTCCTTCTAGTGCTCTAGGTGACTCTCACCAATAATTCACTTCATTTTCAAGAAATAGCTTGCATATTCATTCTTAAAATTATCATTTACTTGGACAAGGTTGAAAGCTTTCTCCATCTCTTTTAAACATGCTCCAGCAGTCACTAGATTAGGTTCACCTTTATACTCAGAGGGTTTTAGCACTCTGGAAAGATTTGAAATTGACACTTTGATTCACTACTTGTTGTTGTTGCTGCAACAGTAGTTGCTGCTACTGAACCTGTTGGATTAACTGCTGCTGTTGTTGCTGCTGGCACAACAAATCCAGAGTCTCATCTATAACTGGACCTGCAATAAACTATTACTATTCTCTTTAGACTGGGTTGCTTTCTTGGGTCGCATCTTCCTGTATCAGGAAAATTTTGCCCAATCAAAATACCCATGTCCTTAATAACAGGGTCCATTTATAATAGAGTTCTAGATTAACAACACTAGCAACAATAGCAACGATGACGGTAGCAGAATCAATAACAGTACAGGAAAAATGTTATAAAGAAACTAGTCACCATAGCATGGCTCCTCAATACAACAGCAACTGACTAACCTCCCGTCACTACTCAGTTGCCACATCACGCTAATCTGATATACTACGAGACCTGGCTGGATATATCAGCCACCAATTACATAGAACAACTGGTAATTCAAGTCAACTTAAGGAACGTTGGACTTTTCTAGGCACCATAGTCCAAATTTCAACCAACCATTTCCCTACAGATGATTTCTTATCACCCACAAGTGATTCATCAATCACTGAATTACCTTTCCCGAGGCTATAACTCCATTATTAGATCCTAAATCCTCGCTGCTACCCTTATTCTTGAATATCAACCTAGTATAAGACTTTCATTTCTCCTGATTGTCAACTTTCTTTTACTCCAATAACCAAGATTGTCTAACTACAGAGATTACCGACGAATTTATTGCCATGGAGTTCCGAAATCAAGGAATCAATTATAAAGGAAGGGGAAATTGAGGAAGATCTAGGTATGACTGAGAGCAACCATACAAGTATATAAGATGGCCATTCTTAGTACCACATAGCTCACAACACATACATCAGTGGCGTCCCACCAGACCCTTTATCACACAGACAAATGGTCAAATCATACGCATTGTTTGCCCTAGTCAACAGTTAGAATCACCGAGGAAAGAAATAATGTTTAGAAGGAAATTTATAAATAGGAAGGGGAGAATCTGATGTATAATGAGATCAACAGAACCCTAACTGGCTTACTTCGTGTTCATAACTTTCTCACAGGAAAAGTAAGCAACTTATGGGATAGGAAACAATTACTTTGGAAACAAAATACGTCTCAAGAAAGAAGTATAAGGGTTCAAAGATACACATCACGGTACTGATCCATATTCACTATGAAACTTGGCTGTCATAGCAGCCACCGACTATTATCATTCCATCTGAACTCACTGAGGTCGCACACTTGGTCCAGCAACATTCCTTAACATAGAAAATTTGATATTTAGGAATAACGTTGGAGTCTCTTCAGCAAACATATCAAGGGCCCGCTAAAACACTGAACTCTCGCGATCAGACTCATTTTCTCGAGAGGGATATCTAAACCTCTATCGAAGCTTACCAATAATACATATACGAAGGAAACGTACTCTAAGCTAGGGCAGTTCCAGCCGATCCTCAATAGATGTTAGGGTTACACCTCCGAAACTCTTGATTGAACTCATAGACTCGCTCCTTTGATTGAGTTGCTGACTCACATCTATATATAAACCTTCCTGCACTCTTTTGACTCTACTCCTAACCTAAATCAGGGACTCACCTGTAGCTCTGATACCAACTGTGACGGCCTCAACCCCGGGGTCAGGAGTTGACGTCAATAACAACAGTAATAACAATCCTAATTATTGGTAATACATACGACCCCTTTTACAAAGACCTTTTTCAAGTTTAAGTATGATTTAGGTTACATTCATTACAAAACAATCCTGACGCAACTAACTTAATACATCAACTCAACAGACCATCCTTGGTCCAACACAACTACCTCAGAGGAACTGAAACTCTGCCTGACTACCACGGAAGAATCTCATAGACATCTGCAACACATATATAAAACATTCTGCAAGGGTGAGCAATCAATTGCTCAGCAGTACCACTATATGAATAACAAGATAAAAATGATTTAAAGTAAATCAAATATAGGAATATAATTTATATCTTGTTAGAAATCAATCAAAGTATGTATAAACTGGATATCAAAACTATTATGTTCAGTAGAACAATAACCTCAGTTGTGTGCTGTGTGTAAATAGTAGAGTCTAATTTTAGCATGCTATTTTCATTTCCCAATCCACTATATAAATCACGTGTTCCGTCACGGGAACCACAAAACCCAAATTAGATACGTAGAGGATATGTGAAGACAGCTGATTAGGCTATCAACACCAGACAACTCCAACTGCCATCCCATTTTCTTTTTCCGGAACTTAGAGACTAGCTAGGTCTCTGACCTGCTAGACTAATTGGTTATATAGTGCGCACAACCGAATAGCCTCTTATGCCACCTCAATAGGCCCCCTGGCCCCAATGTATCCCATATCTGACTATTTTATCCAGTTTTCAAAACACTTGTATCTATCTCATTTCAAAACCATTCGTTTTAACAGCACACATAAAAAACCAGTTCACAATCATTTTCACTTGTAATAGGTACCTTTCGAAGTTACTTTTCCCCAAAACAGATTTAAAACAATGATTTATAACTACAGGAGATACGTAACTTAAAACTTTTCTGTTCCATTACGAAATTAAAATATTATCTATTCAGTTATATTTAACCATAAAAAAATGGTCAGGGGTACTTGCCTTGCAGAGCTTATAACTATCACTGACTGATTTTGGATCAACTCGGATGCTCGACTTTATCGCCTTACTATCAGACTATCCCGGATTCGACTTCAACACTCAGGTCATTTGCTTGGAACCTCGTTGTGCTCGTCGACTAATTACTATGTTAACTTTAGTCCAACGTCAACTTTCAGTTTTCCGACTAGAACCGGAAAAGTAGGCGGCGCCGGACATAAGGGAAGAAAACGGTAATAGGGAAAGGGGAAGGAGGAGAGAGAGACCGAGTTATATCGATAAAAGAGAGCAATTGAGAGCTAGAGAACGAGAGATTGGAGAGGTTGAGAGTAATCGATAGAAACGAGAGGAAGAATATACATAGGGATGAGATTTCTGTGTGTTTTCTTGTTTCTGATTTATAATTTTCTTATTATTTTTTTCCTCCACTCAGTAATTGACACGCATCAACCAAATTGCTGAGGACTAAACACGTGTCCTTTCCCTTATTTTGGACAGCCTATTTTATCCCGTTTCTGTAATTTAACGCATAATCGTGCGAACAAAATAATATGAAAATTTACCAAACAAATCAAATAAAATTTCCGGAATAAGTAAAAACTAATAAAATAAAATTTTCATAATTTTTAAAATATTTTTGGATCGCACAAGATACCCGCATTTGACAATTATTGAACCGAGCTGCACTTAAAACAAATTCAGAAAATCACGAAAATAGTCTTACAATGTTACAAATATCCCGAAGTTTATAAAAACATAAATTTTGTAATTTTAAAATAATTTCTGAAATGCAATTTATACCCACTTTTAAACATTCAACCGATCAACGTGCGGGTGAAATTAATCCCAAAAATTCCCGAAATAATTTTAAAATTATCGGAATATTTCAAACCTTAATAAATATGAGATTCATAATTTTTAAAGAATTCTGGAATGAAATACGGATTTTACAAATAAAGGCAATCAGGAAATCATACGGGACCAAATAATTGATGAAATATTGATTTCTAAATTTTATAAAATCTCAAAAATAATTATTGTAATTATAAAACGATTAAAACAATTTTAGAGACTATCCAAGTATTTATGCAAATAAATCTGCAATTAAATCCAATTTTTAAAGTGGAACAGAACAATACCACTAAATATTTAATTACACAAATAATCCATATGCATCCATAGTCACACATAAAAAATAACACATAATACACTGCTGACAATACCCAAACATATATTTTATTTAATTATTAATTCCATACTTGCGTCTTTAAATAATACGAAATTACGCGAGTCGTTATAACCCTGGATTCGACCTCAACACTCAAGTCCTTCGATTGGAACCTTTCTGAGCTTATCGACTGACCACCAGACTATCTTTCGTCCAATGCCAATTCTCGGGCCTTCCGACTAAAACCTACAGAGTCGAACTATACCCTATGTTAGACGACCAGTTATGCTTGACATATCCTCGCTATCAGTTCTACCCAAACGATATCAAACTCGACTCGTAATTATACATCTACTATAATAACACATGCACAAATTAGGATTCACGTTCTCGAAAATCGTTTCGGTGTTTATTTTCAGAAAATACGTATACTCGCCATTTTACGAAATTAGGGTTATCGGTTTTGGAAAAATATTTCATCATAACATACAATCCAGTTTCGTATATATATATATAGGCAAAAGTTCAGTGAGTCCATTTTTTATTTGGAGACCTGGAGTCCCGTTTATAGACCGTTAGATGGGTTGAAATGGAGGTCTCAGATTACATTATATGTGTATAAAATAAAACCTAAAACTAAGGACACGTAGTACTTTACATACATCAATTAGTTTTTTCTTCCTTATTCCACATAAATTTAGGCTAAGTTATGTATTAGAATTTTATTTTTGAATATAATTTTCATATATTATTTATTTATTTTAGATTATACATTTTTATTTATATTTTAAGGTACTATATTTTATTACGTTATGCACCCTATTTGTTAAATATATTTTTTTATCACATAATATTTTATTTTACAAGTTGCATTATATTTATATATTTAGATTTAAAAGTAATATATTTTATAATTTTAATTACACTCTATTTATAAAGTTCTACGATATATTTTGCATTCTATTTTTTTAATATGTTTTTTCACACAAAATTTTATTCAGCAAGTTACATTATATTTTTTATTTAGTTTAAAAGTACTATATTTTTATTTATGCATAAATACTTTTTTTCAATTTACTCCACATCAAGCATATTACACTATAATTTATATTAGACTAAGTTATGCTCTACAAATCTATTTTTGAATATATTTTTCATATAATATATGTTTTGAATTTAAATCATATTTTTTATTTAGATTTTGAATTACTACACTTTATTTATTAAAAAAAATCTACAATATGTTCTTCACTATATTTTTTCTAATATATTTTTCAGATAATATTTGATTTGATAGTTGCATTATATTTTTTATTTAGGTTTAAAAGTACTACACTTTATAATTTTAAGTACTACACTCTATTTATAAAAATTCTACAATATATTTTGACTTTTATTTTTTTAATATATTTTTTCACATAATATTTTATTGTGCAAGTTAAATTATATTTTTTAGTTAGGTTTAAAAGTATTACATTTTATAATTTTAAGTACTACATTCTATTTATAAAGTTTTACAATATGTTCTGCACTTTTTTTAAAATATTTTTTTACGTAATATTTTATTCTGCATGTTGTATTATATTTTTTTATTTAGATTTAAAAGTACAACATTTTATAATTTGAAGTACTACACTCTATGCATAAATAAATATTTAGTATTTCTAAACCTCAATAAAAAATATAATGCAACTTGCAGAATAAAATATTATGTGAAAAAAATATATTAAAATAATAGAGTGCAGAACTTTATAAATAGAGTGCAGTACTTCAAATATAAAATATAATACTTTTAAACCTAAATAAAAAATATAATGCAACATGCAGAATAAAATATTATATAAAAAAATATATTAAAAAAAGTGCAGAACATATTGTAGAATTTTATATATAGAATGTAGTACTTAAAATTTTAAAATATAATATTTTTAAACGTAAATAAAAAATATAATGCAATTTGCAGAATAAATTATTATTTGAAAAAATTAATTTATAAATCGAGTGTAGTACTTAAAATTAATATGAAGTGTACTACTTTTAAACCTAAATAAAAAAAATATAATACAACTTGCAAATCAAATATACATATATTTTTTCACATAATATTTTATTCTAAATGTTGCATTATATTTTTTATTTATATTTAAAAGTAATAAATTTTATATTTTGAAGTAACTCTATTTATAAAGTTATATCATATGCACTCTATTTTGACTTAGGTTTATAAGTATTAATATGTCTCTCACTTTGTATTCATCTCTAACTGCACAATCGTACAAAATCTAATGGCAGTTATACAGGTCTCCAAGGTCTCCAAATAATATAGGTCTCCACTGAACCCAACTCTCTCTCTCTCTCTCTCTCTCTCTCTCTCTATATATATATATATATATATATATATATTTATATATATTTATTTATATTTATATATTCACTAGACGTCCCGATAATTACTGGATACGCTCTCGTCTTTCTGTAGTTCGATTTCCCGGAAATCGGGCAGCGTCTCCTTTGTTTATCGGACTACCCGTCGAAACATAAATCGACATCTCAACAACCAACAATCACAATCCACAACTAATCAATCACTCAAGCAATCAATCCAACTTCACAATCCAAATAATCCCGAAACGTATGATTTAACTACTACTTTTTATTTCGAATAATAATATGCGAACTAAATTATTTATTTTAAAATATTAGGACTCAGATAAACATCATCACCATCCACCGTCCGCTCGTCCAAATTCATCGCGGACAGCGGTAAAATTTGTCGGTGCCCGAATATTTCGGGTTTCCACACGGAATTTCACCGATTAATTCTCGAATAAATAAAATCAATATCCGACTAATCATCAAAATCATCAATTATTTTTCAGCGAGAAATTAAAGAAATATCCCAACAATACACACGCGGCCTAGCGGCCGAAAAATACAACAACCGAAAAATAAGTAACCAGGCGTCACGGGAGTACAGTCAGGAACAAGCACACACAACATACAATACATAAGATACAATATACGCACTGTACGCGCGCGCAGACCACCCTGCCGGAAAAGAAATCCGGCGGCGGCCAATAGATAAAAGAAAATAAAGAAATCACAGGCAGCACAGGTACTTCGATTACCAGGAATAGGGATAACAACGGCACCACAGGAAGCAATCGCTGAAGAATAGGGAGAAGGAGGAAGAAAAGGAACAAGAGAGACTAATATGGCTGCCATAGAAAGAAGGGGAAGAAAGATATAAAATAAAAAGAACCGAATTTTATTAATCTGCCACGTATAACCCCAAAAAATAATCCCAGAAAATTCCAAATTAATTTTAAAATATCACAAATAATTCAAGGTTATTAAAAAAAAATTCCTAATTTTAAAAGTATTTTTGAAACGCAACTCGTACCCGCTTTTGATAATTAACGAACCAAGATGCACTTAAAACAAATTCAGAAAATCACGAAAATAGTCGTAAAATGTTACAAATATCCCGAAGTTTATAAAAGCATAAATTTTGTAATTTTAAAATATTTTCTGAAACACAATTTGTACCTCTTTTACCAATTAAACGAATCAACGTGCGGGTGAAATTAATCCCAAAAATTCTCAAAATAATTTTAAAATTTTCGGAATATTCCAAACTTACATAAATATGAGTTTCATAATTTTTGAAAAGTTATGGAATTAAATACGGATTTTATAAATAAATGCAATCAGAAAATCATATAGGGCAAAATAATAGATGAAATATTGATTTCTAAATTTTATAAAATCCCAAAAATAATTATTGTAATTATAAAACCATAAAAATAATTTTAGAGATAGTCCAAATATTTATAGAAATAAATCTATAATAAAACCACTTTTAAAAGAAAAAATAAAACAATACAACTCAACCATTAATTACACGAATAATCCTCTTACACCAATAACCTCACATAGATAATAATAAAACAATACATAGCTGACAAAAGTTATACATATATTTTAATTATTTAATAATTCCATAATTACATATTTAAATATACGAAAATACACGAGTCGCTACATCCTTTCCCCCTTAAAAAGATTATGTCCTCAGAATCTTAATTAACTAAACAAACGAGGATATTTTTCAAGCATATCTGACTCTAACTCCCAAGTAGGCTCTTCTACTCGAGGCTTTATTCTTTTGGCCTAAAGACATAAAACATACTATGAGTATGTTGCAGCTATGGCAACAACACTAACTCATAGGCGACTCTACCTAATTTTCTCAGTATCTCAAACGGTTCACTATATCTAGGATTCAGCTACCCTTTGGTTCCACCTAATCAACCCTTTTTCAAGGTAACACCTTTAATAATACCATCAATCCTATTTCTATCCTTCAGACTCTTTCAATACAAGTCTGCGTTCTTTGTCTGAATGAACACCATTGCGTCTCAGTTTGCAGCACTAACCTAAGACTTAACAACTTCTTTTCTCTTACCTTATTTCAGTAAAGCGGGGTTCTATGCTTACGTCCAAACAAAGCTTCGTAGGATATCATTCCCACACTAACATGATCACTTCCCTTATCTGAGTCGTCCTCTCACCTTTACCATTTGTCTGGGGAAGGTAAGCGGTACTCATATTTCACTCAATCCCTAAGCATTCCTGGAACTTCGTCCAAAACTTCAAGTTAAACCTCGGGTCTCAATCAGTCACAATTAAAATAGGGACTCCATGCTCTGTCACAATTTCACTCAAGTATAGCTTCGCTAGCTTATCCAAAGATATCTTTCATTAATTGGAGGGAAACATGCGGACTTCGTCAACTTATCAACAATTACCCAAAAGTTATTTGTCATGTCTTGATACGCCCGAGTGCTTCCAGGTGAATAGAATCCTAGAATTGTAGGCCTCTCTTTATATTTTTCTCTTCAGCTTAGTCACATTGAAATTCGTGCTCTAGCGGAAAATCCAAACATACCTCTACTGTCCTTTTTGGGTGCAACTTCCCTTTCCATTTAAACTATCCAATTCTTGATTCATAACTTCTTCTTAACACTTCTTGATTCATCCCATTCATTCTGACTGAAAACTAATCTCATACAATTACTCCATATTACCTTCAGGTACTTGAACTTCAATTTCTAACATTTCCCATTCTTCCGCTAACTCTTCAATAATCGTAATAATATTCTATTTTCTTTTCTACTCAAGGCATCTGACATTATATTGACTTTTTCCTGGATGTAATTAATTGAACAATCATAATCCTTCATCAATTTCAATCTAGAATTCATACTTTGAAACTTAGCATACCATTGCTGTTTTTCCAACCTTTTTGTAAGGAAATCTGCAGGTGTTCAGTTTGATCTTCCCTAGTTCTAAAGGGACGTGGATGTTGTCAATAAATACAATTACAACTTACCCGAAAACTCCTTATACACTACGTCCATATAATCCTATAGACGATTAGTGCATTTGTCAATCCAAATAACATCACTGAAAACTTGAAATGTCTATATCTTATTCTGAACAAGCTCTTTAGTATGACCTCAGACTTAACCCTTAACTGACGGTAACTAGCTCTGGGTCAACCTTCAAGAACCAACACGCTCCTTTAATTGAATCCTATAAATAATCTATTCCATACAGGGGTTATCTATTCCCAATCGTCAACTTTTTGAACTTCTGATAATCGGTACATAACTGCATACATTCATCCTTTTCTTCTTTTCTATAAACCACATTAGTAAACAACATGGAATACACCTTGTCTCATTATTCCACCATCCCACAATCTTAGAGTTTCCTTAACTAATTATTTGATTTATACTAGCCCTACAATACGGGGATTTTGACACCAGCCCGACTTTGTACAGTAACCAATGAGAGAATCAATCTCATGCTCTAAGGTAATCCTGGTAAGTAATCGGGTGAAATTTTTGGGATTTCAATTGCTATTTGAACTTCTTCCAACTTAGGTGATTCCTTCTTATTATCCACCACACGTTAATCATGCCTTACATTCTCGCTTATGCCTTTGGATACTCATCCTAACATCAGCTTCCGTAAATATTACAATTTGCTTATTCTGGAAATCAATCACTGCCCTATGACACACACCCAATCCACTCCTAAGATCATATTAATCTCTTTTAACTCAAAAGGTAATAGGTCGGTCGCAAAAAAATTCTAAGATTTCTATAGGGTATTTAGGACATGACTGATTTACTGGAACCTTACTTCGATCAGCCACCTTTAAATTAAGGGTTCATTTAAATATTCCCACAGTACCACCAGGAACAACAGTCCCCTCCTTTGCTACGCCATTTAGCAAGATGCTCCTGAGCTTCAAGACTTTTTCCACGTCATCTATCTTTTATTTCTTATCTTCTTTTTCTCTAGTAGCTAACTTCTGATCAATCTCAATTATTAAAGCGGCCTGAACTACGGAAGGATACGTCTTAAGTTGCAATGCCACAGCTCCACTGCGAGTTTCAGGCTTCAATCCTTGTTGAATCCTCCTTGCCTTCTGAGCTTCAAAGCGTACATAACCTGGTACAAACATAACCAACTCTGTGAACTTAGCCTCATAGTCAGCTACACCTCTATCGCCTTGCTTCAATTCTAGAAATTCAATCTCCATTTGACTCCGCACACAGTCGGGGAAATACTTTTCCAAAAATAACTCGGTAAATCTAGCCCATGGAACAGGGCCTTCTCTTTCTAACACTCTGGTTGACTCCCACTAGTAATTCACTTCATTTTTCAAGAAATAGCTTGCATAATCAGTCTTAAAATTATCGCTTACTTGGACAATGTTGAAAGCTTTCTCCATCTCTTTTAACCATGCTCCAACAGTCACTGGATTAGGCTCACCTTTAAACTCAGGAGGTTTAATATTCTGGAAAGATTTGAAATTAACACTTTGGTTCCTCCATACAACCACAACTGACTAACTTCCCATCACTATTTAACTACAACAGCCAACTAATCTGATAGAAAAGAAGACTTGGTTGACTATATCAGCCACCATCACACAGAGCAACTGGTAACTCAAGTCAACTTAAGGAATGTTGAACTCCACTAGGCACCCTAGTCCAAATTTCAACTAACCACTGAACTACTATTCCGCGGCTGCAACCTTCGTAGTTGGATCCTAAATCCTCTTTGCTGCCATTATTCTGAGATAACAACCGAATGTAAAACCTCTATTTCTCCTGACAGTCAACTTTTATTTACTTTCAATAACTAGGACTGTCTAATCGTAAAGGTCACTGACAAATTCACTACCAGGGAGTATCAAATGGAATTTCACCATCAAGGGAATCAAATAAGAAGGAACAGGGAAGAAGATATAGGTATGACTGAGGGCAACCATACAAGTACACAAGATGTCCAGTCTTAGTACTGCATAGCTCATAACACATACATTGGTGGCGTCCCACCAGACCCTTTGTCACATAGACAAATAGTCAAATAATATTCATTATTTGCCCCAGTCAACCGAAAGAATCACTGAGGAAGAAACAATGTTTAGATAGAAAATTCACAAACAGAAAGGGAATATCTAATTTATGATAAATCAACAGAACCTTAAGTCGCTTGCTTCGAGTTCGACTTCCTTGGGGATAAACAAGCAACTTATTAGGTGGTAAACAATTATTCTGGAAGCAAAAGGTATCTCAAGAAATACGCGTAAGGGTTCAAGATATAAACAACAATACTGATCCACATTCACTCTGAGACTTAGTTGTCATAGCAGCCGGTGATTATTATCATACTATTCAAACTCACAGAGGTCACACACTTGGTCTAGCCACTATAATTAACATACAAATTGTGATCTTTAAGAATAATGTTGGTTTCTCTTCAGCTGACACATCAAGGTCTGCTCGGAAGCTAAATTCTCGCGATCAGACTCATTTTCTCGAGAGGGATATCTGAACCTCTATCATCATTTCCAACGATACATATATGCGAGGGAGACCTATTAAAAGCTAGGGCAGTTCCATCCAATCCTCAACAGGAGTCAGGGTTACGCCCTCGAAACCCTCGACTGAACTCTTAGACTCGCTCCTCTGATTGAGTTACTGACTTCTACCTTTATATAAACCTTCCTGCACTCTTTTGACTCTACTCCTAACCTAAATCAGGGATTCAATTTTTTGGCTCTGATACCAACTGTGACGGCCTTAACCCTGGGGTCAGGAGTTGACGTCATCCACAACACAATAACCAACATAATATAATTCATTTCACTGATAAAATACAATCACAACCCCTCTTGGCAATATCTTTTCCTGGTTTAAGTATGACTTAGGTTACGATCAACACAAGTCTATTTATAACAAATCATCCTGACAAAACTAACTTAATACAGTAACTCAGTAGACCATCTTTGGTCTAACACAACTACCTCAGAGCAGCCTGACACGGAAGGAACTGGAACTCGGCCCTGACTACCACGGAAGAATCTCCTAGGCATCTGTAATACATATATAAAACATTCTGCAAGGGTAAGCAATCAGTTACTCAGCAGTACCACTATATAAATAACAAGTAAAATAATTTATGGTAAAATAGTTATAGGAACAGAATTCATATCTCGTTGGAAAATAAAAAAAAACATGTATTAAATGGATATCAAAACTAGCATGCTTTGTAAAACAAAATCAACAGTCGTATGATGTGCATAAATACTAGAGTTTAATTTTAGCATGCTATTTTTATTTCAAAATCTTTCGTTCCATTACAGGAACCGCAGAACCATTTGTCCCGTTACGGGGACCCAAAACCATTTGTTCCGTTACCGGAGCCTCATTCACTTGTTCCGTTACCGGAACCTCAATCACTTGTTCCGTTACTGGAACCTCAAAACCACAATCAGATATGCATTGGATGTTATCTAGGGTCAGCTGATCAGGCCTCCACATAAATTATCTAGGATAGTTGGTCGGGCTATGACACAAAATGTCTAGGAAAGCTGATCGGGCTTTCACACAAAATAACCGGATCTGCAGAGACTATCTAGGTCTCTGATTAACTATGTTGGACTAATCGGTTATGTAATGCGTGCAACCGAATTAGCCACTTACGCAACGTTATCCAATATCTGATTTGTTTTATCCGGTTTCAAAATCACTTTTAGCTATCTCTTGTTAAAATCAATTCTGTCACAACACACTATTCAAAACCTCTTTTCCATTTTTTAATCAAATTTTAGAGATAGGTACTTTCAGAAGTTATTTTTCCCCAAAACATATATTTAACAACATTTTTAAACACAGGGGATACGTAACTTAAAACATTTCTATTCCATAACGAGAATAAAAACAACAGCTATTCATATGTACTGAACCATACAAGAATGGTCAGGGGTACTTTACAGCTATTACTAATTGACTTTGAGCTGACTCGAATGCTCAGCCTTTATCGTCTATCCATTAGATCATTTGGATTCGACCTTAACACTCAAGTCCTTCGATTGGAACCTTACTGAGCTTATCGACTGACCACCAGAATATCTTTCATCTAATGTCAATTCTTGGGCCTTCCGACTAAAACCTACAGAGTCGAACTATACCCTATGTTAGATGACCAACTATGCTTGACATATCCTCGTTATCAGTTCTACCCAAATGATATCAAACTCGACTCATAATTATACATATATTATAATAACACATGCACAAATTAGGGTTCACATTCTCGAAAATCGGTCCGGTGTTCATTCTCAGAAAATACGTATACTCGCCATTTTACGAAATTAGGGTTCGGTTTTGGCAAAATATTTCATCACAACATACAATCCAGTTTTGTATAAATCAATATATATATTCAACACATGCGTCTCCTTTGTTTATCGGTCTACCCGTCGAAACATAAATCGACGTCTCAACAACCAACAATCACAATCCACAACCAATCAATCACTCAAGCAATCCATCCAACTTCACAATCCAAATAATCCCGAAACTTATTATTAAACTACTACTTTTTATTTCGAATAATAATATGCAAACTAAATTATTTATTTTAAAATATTAGGACTCCGATAAACATCATCACCGTCCACCGTCCGCTCGTCGAAATTTATCGCGGACGGCGGTAAAATTCGTCGGTGCTCGAATATTTCGGGTTTCCACACGAAATTTCACCGATTATTTTTCGAATAATTAAAATCAATATCCTACTAATCATCAAAATAATCAATTATTTTTCAGCGGGAAATTAAAGAAATATCCCAACAATACTCTCACGGCCTGGCGGCCGAAAAACACAACAACCGGAAAATAAATAACCAGGCGTCACGGGAGTACAATCATGAACAAGCACACACAACAGGCAATACATAAGATACAATATACGCACTGTACGCGCGCGCAGACCACCATGCCAGAAAAAAAATCCGGCGGCGGCCAATATATAAAAGAAAATAAAGAAATCACAGGCAACACAGGTACTTCGATTACCAGGAAAAGGGATAACAGCGGCACCACAGGAAGCAATCATTGAAAAACAGGGAGAAGGAGGAAGAAAAGAAATGAGAGAGACTAATATGGCTGCCATAGAAAGAAGGGGAAGAAAGATATAAAAGAAAAAGAACCAAATTTTATCAATCTGCCACGTATCAATTGATTCGCAGGAGTACGACAAATATCCTTTTTCCTTTTCTAACAGCCCTATTTAGTCACGTTTTCAAAATTTAAAGAACCATCGCGCGAATAAAATAACCCTGAAAAATTCTAAATTAATTTTAAAATATCACAAATAATTCAAGGTTATTAAAAATTAATTTTTCCTAATTTTTAAAGTATTTTTGAAATGCAACTTGTACCCGCATTTGACAATTAACGAACCGAGCTACACTTAAAACAAATTCAAAAAATCACAAAAATAGTCTTAAAATGTTACAAATATCCCGAAGTTTAATAAAAAATATAAATTTCATAATTTTAAAATAATTTTTGAAGCACAATTTATACCCGCTTTTATCAATTTAACGAATCAACGCGCGGGTGAAATTAATCCCAAAAATTCCTAAAATAATTTTAAATTTCTCGGAATATTCTAAAATTAAACAAATATGAGTTTCATAATTTTTGAAAAATTCTGGAATTAAATACGGATTTTACAAATAAATGCAATCAGAAAATCATACAGGGCTAAATAATGGATGAACTATTGATTTCTAAATTTTATAGAATCCCAAAAATAATTATTATAAATATAAAACCATAAAAACAATTTTTGAGACACTCCAAATGTTTATGGAAATAAATCTATAATAATACCACTTTTAAAAGAAAAAAAAACAATACAACTCAACCATTAATTACACGAATAATCCTCGTACACCAATAACCTCACATAGATAATAATATAACAACACATAGCTGACATAAGCTATACACATATTTTATTTATTTATTTATTCCATAATTACATATTTAAATAATACAAAAATATGCGAGTCGCTACATTCAGTTTCTACTTCTACAGCTGAAGCTGAATATATTGCTGCTAGTAGTTGCTGTGCACATATTTTATGGATGAAAAAACAATTGTTGGACTATGGTCTACAAGTGGACAAAATTCCTATTTTCTGTAATAACACAAGTTAATATGCCATCACTGAAAATCCAGTACAACATTCAAGAACAAAGCACATAGACATCAAGTACCACTTCATTAGGGAACATGTGATGAATGGTACTGTGGAACTTCACTTTGTTCCAAGTGAGAAGCAGCTTGCAGATATCTTTACCAAGCCACTTGATGAATCCACCTTTTCTAGGTTGGTAAGTGAGTTAGGTATGCTTAATTATTCTTAAATTATTTCTGATAATTTTGCAAGTTATGATGTAGCCAGAAACTTAATTGATTTTTCAGTTTTAGATGAAATTTTGGCTAAGTCAAAATTTACATCTCGACGGATGCTCATTATCCATCGAGTTTGATCATCTGTTGAAATAGATTAGCTTAGTAAAAATCAATTACTTTTCTGAATTATTTTATACTCGATGGATAATTGCTTTATCCTCATCCGTCTAATTGTCTACATCCTAGCTGTTAAAGGTACTGCACATTATCCATCGGATATACTTACAGTCTGTAAGTATGTCACGACAGATAATTAACAGAATTTTGACAGTTTATTTTATTTTTAAAAGGCTATTTTGGGTAATTTTTATTGGGTCTTTAATTTTTATTCCCCTTTTAAGCTGAAAATACATAAAAGCCTTACTTCTAGTTTATTTTAACTTTTATCATTCTTAATTGCAACTAACTGCTATCTTCTTCCTCAAAGAAAAATCCTCTCTCTCATTGCAAATTTCCTCACTTTAACAATGGCACCAGTAGTCAAAATCATGTCTCATTCAGGGTTCATCTATGAGAAGAACAACTTTGCTGCACTTGTAAATAAAGAGATTCCTGCATCCAGAGATTTTCACAAAATGATGGACTTTGTGAATGGCTGCAAACTCAGTCATGCTATGCTGGAATCACCCACAATATACTGTGAAGTTGTGGAAGAGATATGGATAACTGCTGTGTACCAGTCTACTGACAAAACCATAACTTTTACTCTTAAAGGTAAGCAATTTTGTGTTAATAGTGATATGATTCAAACATGTTTTAAAATTCCTGAGAACACTACTACTGAACCACACACATATACTAATTTAGATACCATGCTTAATTCTATTGGCTATGCTCTTCCTACCACTAAGTTAAGTGAAATTAGGAGGCTAGGTCTTAGAGAAAAGAGTGGAGTTATTTGTGTGATATAGTTATCAAGGTGTTTTCTGGTAAAGTTAGCAATTTTGACTCTGTAAACACTGCCATGCTTAACATGCTTTATATGTTAGTTACTGATAAGTACTATAATTTCAGTGATATGATCATGTTTGAGTTAGGTTACAAGTTAGGGGAAATTAAAAAAGAGAAGTAAAAATATCTATTATGCTAGATTCTTTATGATTCTTGCTAACCATCTTGTTGAGAATATTGTCATTGATAATCGTGAGTTCGCTAAAAGGTTTTCAGGTATACCCAACCAACAAACTGGATTGTTGCGTTCAAGAAAGGAGAGTGATTGCAGATCTTAACAGAGCAAGTCATCACAAAGAGGTGCCCCTTTTCTATTTTCCAATCATGGAGGGCCCTCAGGTAAGTGAGGTAAGCACCATTGTCTCTACTATTCAACCTCCCCAATTTCATTTCCTTTGAGTGTGGCTATGGTATATGTGTCAATGACCCAACAGATGCCTACCCAAGCCACGAAAACAAAAATTTCCAAATCCAAATCAAAGAAAACCCCCTCTGGTTTCTCTCAAAAGAAGCCAGTTGCAAAATCAAGCAAAACTACAGAGGGGAGTGTGAAGGGTGTTAAGGTAGGTGAGGGACAGGGTGAACATCAAAGAAACCCCAAAGATAAGGATGGAGAGGTAAGTGTGCCTAAGCCTAGGCACACCATAATTTCCCAACAAACTGTGGTGATTAATTAGGAAATCAGCTCACTTCTAGTTTCATCCTCCCAAAAGGATGTTACTATTGAAACAAGCTCCCAACCAGAAGCACAGACCAAGAGGGTAAGGGACATAAGCTCACCCCAAACTTATGACAGAAAGAAGAGATCCAAAACCATTGGGGATGCATAGGGAACACACACAGTGCAAACTGAAGCCAAAAACTCAGTCACTACACCATCTCAAATATCATATTGATGTGGCTCCAATAAATATGGAGTCACAGCCAAAATCTTTAATCATAGAAGCACCAAAAACACCAAACTCTCCCAAAAATTCTCTGGATGTGGATATGATCAACACATCAATTCCTGATTCCCCTTCTTTAACTCTGTTGGGGAAGCCAAAATCTAGTGCAAGTGAGCATCATCTTTTAGATGATTTGTTGGCTCACTTGCCAATTCTTTCAAGAATAGTTGAGACATCTGTGCCCAAATTATCATCAATCTACACAGAGTCTATAATAGTTTCCACTCCACACTCTATTATTTCTTCTCTACCGGTGGATATTGTTCATCCATCGATTAGTGATTGTATAATGACGTATGTGCCTAACAGCAGTCATCCGTCGGCTATACCAACTACTACCCCGGGGGATGTTCCTCATCTGCCGGTACTCACTGCACATACTGAAATTTTAACTATTCTTACAAGTGTAGATGAGTTAGTAGTTGTTCAATCACTCCTAGGTTTGAGGGAAAGGAGTGAATTGAGTGAGAGGCTGGGTTACTGCCAGGAAAAAGGAGAGGAAAGGAGTGAAATCATGCAAACTATTTCTTCCAGCCTGACAAAAGAGAGTGAGAGGAGTTCCAACTTTGTAGGTGAAGGTGAGGGTGTGAGGGTGGTGAGCCAATGGGAGCCCTTGATGCAATAAAATAGAGAAAATTTGAGAAATGCACGTACATGAGATATAAGGGTGGAAACCATTGCTAGTGAGTCAATGGATGTCAGTAAGGAAGAAAAGGAGAGACTATTTCAGCAAGAATATCAAGCTGTCATAGATTCTATCTCTTTAGATGTTGAGACATTTACTCATCCTGTTTCAGCTTATCAAACTCTAGCTAGACAGGGCAATGAGGATGCTGAGAGGATGCTAAACCTGGTGCATACAACTGCCTCACTGATCCCAGTTAGTCAAGAGGACTCAACAAGTAAGGGGTAGAAAGTGATCAATATCCAAGTCAATAAAGTAATTGTGCCAGCAATTTCTTATACTAAGACACCAGCTATGGATAACATTGATCTCATCAATCTAGCAGCATCAATACTGGAATCAAATGATAAATTGAAAAAGATTGATGTAACAGCAGCTGAGAAGGAATTAGTTGATAAATGGAAGAAGATTGATGATGATATTCAGAAAAAATTTGGTCAGATAAAGAAACCAGACAAGATATTTCTTCACTACTCTCAAGCCAAGCAAATCTCAGTGAATGAAATGAGTCTAGGTAGCTTGGAAAAAGGTCAAACTTTATGCATCAAGTCTCCAAAAGCCAATCTGGTTTTGAAGCCTAAAAAGAACTATCCAAAGTTCTCAGACAAAAATCATGTGGATCTTATGTTTGAGACATGAAGGCCAGATGAAAAGAAGCTGTTGGCAAGGTCAATTGCATTCTTCAAAGATCCAACTGATTCAGTGCTGAAAAGAAGAATTGCCAAGATCTACAGGATTGGTAAGGAAATATGTGTGGTGGCTGGACACCCTCAGTTTGTAGAAGCCAAGAAGGAAGAAAAGGAAAGAACTAAGAAAGAAAAGAAGAAGTCTGCCTTAGATGTTAAAAAGCTCAAACAAAAGAAGATGCAAGCTGTTATCTTGGCCAAACTTCAAGCTGTGAAAGCTACATGTGAGATTTCTGAGAAACCACTTGTGATTACTGAAGATCAAGATCAGAAAATGCTAAATGAACCTCAACAGACAAAGAAACCAAGATACAAGCAAAGAATCAAGAGAAAATTGGACTTCAGTGATGATGAATTGGAAGACTACATTCCCAAACAGTCCATTTCTACAACTCAAACATCCAAACCCTCAGTGGTGCATGAGGAATTCAAGGTGGATCCAACAAAAAATTTTCATGGTGAGCCTATAATTCCCAAGGATGAGCCAATAGACTGGGAAAGTTTGCCAATTCCTGAACTCAATTTACCTATCTTCAACAAGCCAAAGAGTAAAAAGTCTAGAGCAATCAAGAAAGGTCAAGCATGCGACTCTCAGAACCAAAACCTTAGCTAAAACTCAACCAACTGTCAACAAGGGAGATCTACTCTACATCTGTGACATCAAGGAATTTTCTGATATGAATCTCTACTTGGATGAATTGGAAGAGGTAAGAGGAATTGATACTCACAGACATCTTCCTGAAAGACTAGTATTTAAGTACAAGGGAGGGAAATAGATCACATGGCCTCTTCATATGATTCTTCAAGAAATCCAATCTGTACTGATAAAGGTCTTCTCATCTTTCAAGTAAAACTTTGGTTTTAATATAACCTCAAGGAAATTGGTCCTAAAGAAGATAGAAGATCTAAGGAGCAATAAAGCCAAAGATGCACTCCCAAAAACTCTATTAATTTGCTTCACAGGAAATAGAGTGCATTTGAGGCCTTATTAGCTGATGGAATTTATGGATGACAAGGGTGTTAGAAGATTCTTCAGACTGGATGACCAATTGAGTATCTTTAGCAATGAGACTATATTGGAAATGCAAGAAAAGTTGGATCTGTCAGATGTTGAAGAACTTGAATTCCACACGCAGCTCCAAAATCAAATAGAGGAAAACAACATGAAGCTTGGGAAGAAATCCAGATAATCAAGGAAAGAGAAATCATCTGCTCAGACTAGATGAGCACCTTGATAATGATTGTGAGAACTCTTTGTACACTTTGACTTTGTTCAATTTTCAATAAACTTGCAGCACTTATCAGTTTTATCAATTACATTTTAATATGTACATTTAGGGTGTTTTGTTATCATCAAGTTTCTCTTAATTTATGGCTACAATTCCAATAGACATAAATTGGGGGAGATTGTTAGGAATATGTTGTGAACTTGATGATAAGTTAAACAAAACACCTTAGTAGATTTAACTTAGTGAATTTTGTAGCTCTCGACGGATGTTCTAATATAGTCCCGACGGATAAACTTTATAGTCTCGATGGATGACAATTTGACATCCATCGAGAGTGTAGCTTATGTAACAAATAAGTACTGTAGCACATTTCTGCAAATAACATGTTTTAGTCGGATTCTGTAGGATTCTCTAAGTCATGTTGACTACTAGATTAATATGCAGAATAGGTTGACCAATTGTAAATATGAGATGTCTTGTAATTCTGTATAAGTGAAATAGAGTCAAGTGACAGATAGACTCCTGACGGATATACAAGGCTCCCGACGGATGATCAACATATTCCCGACGGATGTTCAATGTAATCCCGACGGATGATCATATTCAAAATAGTTGTTGACAGTGATAACACAGTCACATACATCGGGTGTTTGTAAAAGGAATGTGGCAGCCTATTAAGCAGGATTTTGAGAAGAATGTCCATGCAAATGTGAAGATATTCAAAGATGCTGGATAGAGTAATGTTGTAGCATGATATTAGACTAGATTTATTTTGTTTTATTATCGTCTTACTATCAAGTAACTTAGTGATATATAAACCAAGTGTAGCAAGTAGAACAATTAACTAAGTAAACACATTTTTTAGAGAGATAGATAAAGCTGTATTTGTTAAGAATTTCTCTGTAGTTTGTTTCTTCACTTGTAAAGCCGGTGTGTGTTATTCAAAGTATCACAGAGTTCTCAATCTGATATATATATATATATATATATCTGGTGGATACTTTCAAATCCACCAGAAAGTTTTAAAGCTTGTATTTTATTACTTAATGTTTTGATTTCTATTATTCTTTCATTCCGCATTACTGCATATCAAACACTTTTATATATATTGACTTAAAACAATTTTAAAATCTCAAAAGAAGCCAGAATTACATTCAACCCCCTTCTGTAATTCTTGTTTTATTGCTAGGGAATAACATCATGCATGAATGAATGTATTAGATATGTCACCCATGTCATGCCTGCTAAACAAGATAAAATCTATAACAACTCAAGATTTTAAAATTTATAAACAATTATGAGATTCTCGTGTTTATGAAACATGAAATGAAATATGAATCTTATTTATTTCTGACATAGGGCGATTTTGTCAACGACGGGTTCATTGAACTTGTAAGGATGTGGGTTTTAAGCGAGACCGATGTGGCTCATCCACTACCTGGAAATCAAACCATTGATGAGTATTGATTTGAAGTATTGTATGCAAGGAAAAATTGGGAATCTATTTATGATGGGATCGTGATCGTTATAATACTAACAAAAACCCTAATATTTATATTAAGTTGTTTAGATTCCTTTCAATATATCCAGCGCATTAACCCCTAGATCGATAAGGAGTGGGTTCTCTAGAGCGAAGTACTCCCATCTATCATGGGATGGCATGTTGAAGTATATGATACTTTATAGACTTTTGGGTTAGACTTAACTAAGTTACCACAATAGGATTGTGAACTTAGAGGCATACAGTTTGGTGAGATTTATTGGAAAAATATGAATAAATGTTATTCCACTAAACTATCCGAAAGTTATATAGTTGATATAATTGACAAATATTGTCTACCTTATTGAATCATGTTTTAGGAGTAAAGCCAAACTTGAACTAAAATGTTGTGAAATTTGGATCTTGGCTCAGTAGAAAGTATATAGAAGATATTATTTCTGAATTAATAGTTAGGGCTATTAATTTGATAAAATAGTGGGAGATATATATTTTGAATATATATGAATAATCACTTGAACATAATTTAATAATCATCTGTAGACTAATTTATCTTATGCACTTAAACATTGTAGATATCAAATGGCAAACAATTCAAACTTCTCTATGTGATCAGTCCTTGAGAAGGACAAGCTGACAGGAACAAACTTCATTGACTGGCAGAGGAACTTGAGGATTGTCCTCAAACAAGAGCGCAAGCTCTATGTAATTGATATCCCTCTCCCTACACCTCTCCCTGAAGGAGCATCCCGTGCTCAACATAATGTTTATTAGAAATATATCGATGATGACACGAATGTTCAATATCTCATATTAGCGACCATGAGTGCTGGAATTCAAAAACAACATGAGAATATGGATTCTTATTATATGATTGAGCACCTTAAACATATTTTTGAAGGACAGGCTCGTCATGAGAGATTTGATACTTTCAAATCGTTGCATGCATGTAAGCAAGGAGAATGTGATCCGGTTGGACCGCATGTTCTAAGGATGATAAGGTATATTGAGTACCTTGCCAAGTTGGGTGATCCGATTACTATGCAGCACCAGATTGATCTAATTTTGCAATCTTTAAATAGTAGTTATTCTCAATTTGTGATGAATTACAATATGAATGAGATAGATAAGAACCCGACCGCATTGTTGGCTATGTTGAAAACTGTTGAGACCAACGTTTAGAAGGCGTCCCCTGCTCCCATGTTAATGGTGAATAAGGGGAAGGCCAAAGAAAAGGGTAAATGGAAAGGCATGAGGAAGATGGGATCTAAATCTAATTTGAATCTCAAACCTGATCTGACCAAGGCTTTGAAGCCTAAAGGTGGTATTCCAAAGGTTGGTGATTATCACTATTGCAAGAAACCAGGTCATTGGAAAAGGAACTATCATGCTTATTTAGAGGATCTGAAAAAGAAGAAGGCAACTATTGCTGCTTCTGATTCAAGTATTTATGTTGTAAAAGTCAATCTGTCTACTTCTACATCTTGGGTATTATATACTGGGTGTGGTTCTCATATTTGTATAAATGTGCAGGAACTGCAGGGAAGTAGGACATTGGCGAAGGGAGAAGTCGACCTGTGAGGACCTGTGAGTTGACAATGGAGCAAAGGTTGCTGCTTTAGTTGTAGGGACTTATCATTTATCGTTGCCCACTAGCTTGTTTTAGAACTAGATAACTATTTTTATATGCCTGCGATTTGCAGAAACATTATTTCGGTTTCTTTTTTGGACAAGAAAGGTTTTTCATTTTTGATTCAGAACAATAGTTGTTCCTTTTCATTCAATAATGTTACCTAGGGGGTTGCACGTTTGTTTAATGGTTTATATTTTCTTGATTTAGATGCTCATGTCTATAACATAAATGATGATAATAAATGTATTAAGATTAAAGACTCAAATCAAACATACCTTTGGAATTATCGTATAGGTCACATAGATGAGAAACAAATTTCCAAATTACATCAAGATGGTTACTTGGATAAGTTTGATTTTGAATCATACGAAGAATAAAAATCTTGTCTCACTGGAAAAATGGCTAAAGCTCATTTTACTGGACAAGGTGAAAGGGCCACCGAACGATTAGCACTTATACATAGTGATGTATGTGGTCCAGTGCGTACAATGGCAAGAGGTGGCTTTTACTACTTCATTACATTTACTGACGGTTTCAGTAGATATGGACATGTGTATCTTTTAAAGAACAAATTCGATTCTTTTGAAAAGTTTAAAGAATACAAGGCAGAAGTGGAAAAGCAAACAGGGGAAAGTATAAAAGTTCTACGATCAGATCGTGGAGGAGAATACATAAGCCTCAATTTTAAAGGTTTCTTGACGGATTGTGGTATCGTATCATAACTTACTCCTCCCGGAATGCCTCAATGAAATGGAGTTTCTGAGAGGAGAAATCGTACCTTGTTGGACATGGTGTGATCTGTGATGAGTCTAGCAGATCTTTCAATAAGTTTTCGGGGTTATGCTTTACAAACGGCTGCATATACACTAAAACGAGTTCCAACTAAATTGGTTCAAAAGACTCCATATGAGATATGGACTGAGAAACATCACAGCATGTCTTTTATGAAAGTATGGTGATGTGAAGTGTTTATGAAACGCTTGGTGTCTGACAAGCTGGGACCGAAATCGGATAATTATTATTTTATGGGATATCCAAAAGATACTAAAGGGTATAGTTTCTATAGTCCTACCGAGAACAAAGTGTTTGTTGCTCGAACCGCTATATTTCTTGAAAGAGAGTTACTTTCCAAGAAAATTAGTGGGAGGACTATAGATCTCGATGAAGATCGAGGTGTACAAAATAATATTGAACCAGAGTTGGAAAGTGGGCAGGAAGTACATCAAGATGTTTCTGCTCCGGAAACACAGGTTGTTCGTAGATCTATTAGGGCTCGTCATGAGCCAGAGAGATATTATGGATTTCTCTTGACTCAAGATGATGATGTAATGCTCATAGACAATGATGAGCCTCTTACCTACCAAGAAGCTATGAACAGTCCAGACTCCAAAGATGGCTAGAGGCATGAAATATGAAATGGAATCCATGTACCAAAATAAAGTATGGACTTTAGTTGATCCACCTGAAGGGGTAAAACCTATAGGGTGCAAGTGGGTTTTCAAGAAGAAAACTGACATGGATGGTAAAGTACAGACCTATAAAGCGCGATTAGTGGCAAAAGGTTTCAAAAAAATTCATGGTATAGACTATGATGAGACCTTTTCACCAGTTACTATGGCAAGTCCATCAGGATTTTTCTAACAATAGCTGCTTACTATGACTATGAGATTTGGCAAATGGATGTCAAAGCCGCTTTCTTAAATGGGAGCCTTGAAGAGGATGTATACATGTTACAAGCTGAGGGTTTTGTTAATCCCAAGTTTTCTAAGATGGTTTGTTAGTTGCTTCAATCTATTTATGGATTGAAGCAAGCCTCAAGGAGATGGACTCATCGTTTTGATGATACAGTCAAAGAATTTGGCTTTATTCAAAATGAAGATGAACCATGTGTTCACAAGAAGGTTAGTGGGAGCCATGTGGCATTCCTAGTACTATATGTAGATGACATATTATAATGGGGAATGGCATACCTTCTCGATGAAGGACTTAGGTGATGCTACATATATATTAGGGATCAAGATCTATAGAGAGAGATCAAGGAAATTAATCGGCTAAGTCAGAGTACATACATTGAAAAAGTATTCCATCATTTTGGAATGTAAGAGGCAAAAAGAGGATATATCCCAATGTCTCATGGGATATTAATCTCAAAAGACAACTGTCTTAAATCATTAGACGATAAGGGTCGTATGAGCAAAGTTCCATATGCTTCAGCAATTAGATCTATAATGTATATGATGATATGTACTCATCCTGATATTTCGTATGCCTTGAGCATGACGAGCAGATATCAGTCTAATTCAGGTGAGGGTCACTGGACAACTGTCAAGAATATTCTTAAGTACTTGAAGATGACTAAAGAATCATTCTTGGTGTATGGAGGAGATGAGAAGTTGGTTTTAAAAGGTTACACTGACGCAAGCTTCCAGATAGAGAAAGACAATTCAGTATATAAGTCAGGATTTGTGTTTTGCCTTAATAGAGGTGATGTAAGTTGGAAGATTTCAAAGTAAGAGACAATAGCTGATTCTACAATGGAAGCTGAGTATACTGATGCCAGTGAAGCAGCCAAGGAGGCTGTTTGGATACAGAAATTCATAACAGGACTTAATGTGGTTCCATCGATCACAGATCTAGTTGATCTTTACTATGATAATAATGGAGCCATAGCGCTGGCTAAAGAACCAAGGTCCGATTCCCGGGCAAAGCATATACTTAGGAGATATCACCTTCTTCGGGAGATTAATGAAAGAGGAGATATACATATATGTAAAGTGCATACTAATGATAATGTTGCAGACCCACTGACTAAGGCTTTGTCGCATCAAAAGCACGAAGGTCATACTAGTTCCATGGGTATTAGATACATGGGTGATTGTCTCTAGTGCAAGTGGGAGATTGTTAGTGTTTGTGCCCTAGAGACAACACTATTATGTTTATATTATGAAATGTTTGGATTATTAATTATGATTCTATGGATTATTTTTTAGTAATTTATTATATCTTTATTTTCTGTGATAAAATGTTAGATTAATAATTATCCTTGGAATATGATATGTAAATCTATATCTCTAAGTACGTGACTTAGAAATGAGATAATGAGAATAATATTGATATTCCTAAAGGTCCCTAGTCAAGTATTATTGTTAAGAGACGAAAATAAATACGTTGAGACTAGTGTGTTTGTTGACTGATGATCACATCTCATTGATTATAGGTATGGTGATACTAAAGTCAAAACACAGGCATGCATGTAATAAATACATGGTGATGGATTGATCCGTTGTGAGATACTACATGTTAAAAGTGTCATAAGTTAATCTCATAATGATAATGATGTATTGGTCGGCTACTGAGTAGAGCATTTATGGAAGACAGCTAGAACTAGCATAAAAGAATTTCTCACCGGAACTTCAATAATATTAATGAACTTATGAGGAAAGATCTTGTAAGAGGATTGCCCAATGCAGTGTTTACTCCTGATGGCTTATGTGATTCATGCCAGAAATCCAATCAAAGGAAGGCATCTATCAAGAGTAAAACTAAATCCTCCATTCTTGAACCGTATCATCTACTTCATGTTGATATCTTTGGTCCAGTGAATGTTATGTCTATTTCCAAGAAGAGGTATGCACTCATAATTGTTGATGAATACACAAGATACACATGGGTGTATTTTCTGCACACCAAGGATGAATCACCATCCATTCTTCTTGATCATGTGAGGGAGTTGGAGTAAGGATCAACTTACAAAGTTAAGATCATTAAAAGTGATAATGGAAATGAATTCAAGAATAGTTTTATGTGTAACGACTCATATACTTTTATATTTAATTAGTGTAATTATGGAATTATTAAATGAATAATATATGTGTATAGCTTCTGTCAGCTATGTGTTGTTTTACTTTTATCTATGTGTGTGAATTATGGTGTCCAGGGTGGTTCGTGTAATTAATTATGGACTTGTATTGAATTGTTTTCACTTTTAAAAGTGGATTTAATACAAGTTTATTTGTGTAAATATGTGGATTATCTCTAAAATTGTTTTTATGACTTTATAATTTCAATATTTATTTTTGGGATTTTATAAAATTTAGAAATTGATATTTCATCAATTATTTAACCATGTATGATTTTCTGATTGCATTTATTTGTAAAATATGTATTTAATTCTGGAATTCTTTAAAAATTATGAAACTCATATTTATTTAAGTTGGGAATATTCCGGGAATTTTAAAATTATTTTGGGATTTTTTGAGATTTATTTCACCCGCGTGTTGATTCATTTATTTGTTAAAATCGGGCAAAAATTGTGTTTCAAAAATTGTTTTAAAATAACAAAATTTATGTTTTTGGTAATTGCGGGATATTTATAATATTTTAAGACTAATTCCATAATTTTATGAAATTGTTTTATGCGCGATTTGATTAGTCAATTGCGAGTTTCGTGTTAAACCGGGCTGTTAGAAGGTTATATTTATCCTTTTTGGCTACGTGTTTAATTTATATGCAATCTGGGCCACGTGTTGTTTGCTTGTTGGTTTAACAGAAAGGGAGATAATTACAATAATCCTAATCCTTCTTCTCAATATTTGATTTCTCCTCTCCCTTCTGATTTCTTCCCTGGGTTTTTCTCTTTTCCTCGCGTTGGTTCCAGTTCGGGTAAGCCCTCGTGGCTTTGTTCTTCGATTAATTTCCGCTGTTCTTGCTCTTTTTCGGCGATTGCGCTGTTCCGGCCGCCCTTCCTCGGTTTCCGGCGAGGCGGTGGCGGCATGGTCTGTGGTTGTGTTCGGGCGTGTAAATACGTATGTGTATGTCAAGTACATATGTGTGTTGCCTGCCTGTGTTGCCTACTATTTTCTGATTTTATTTCGTGCTTCTGGCCTTTTTCCGGCCGTGTGTTGGCCGTGTTGTGGCCGAGCTTCCTGGGTCTCCTGTTGCTCTTTTGGGCTGCGTTTTTGGGCCTATTACTTTGGGCCTTGTTGTTGTTAGGCCTCTATTGTGGCTAATTTGTGCAGTTGGGTTGAATAGTATAAATTCTGATTTAATTCCTTTTATTGCAGGAATAATTTGAATAAATATTCTTGATATAAATGATTCGTGCAGGAATAGTTTTAAAATAATCGGTGGAATTTATGTTGGAAACACGAAATTTATCGGGTACTAGTAAATTTTACCGCCGTTGACGATGAACTTCGGTGAGTCAATGGTGGACCGTGATGATATATTCTGAGTCCTAAATTCATAAAATAAATAATTATAAAATATGAATAAAAATATAAAAATATGGATAATAATTAATAATTGTATTTAATTGGTGTTTGAAAATTTGTGGACTGATATTGTTTGGTTGTAATGTCGATTGGATGGTGATTGTGGAATATTGTGGTGATTGTGTTGTTGATTTGATGTCGAGTTGTTCGACGGGTTAGACGATAAATAAAGGAGATGCTGCCCAATTTCCGAGGAATCGAACTACGGAAATAGGGGAGTGTATCTAGTAATAATCGGGTTTTCGAATGAGTATATATAAACACATATATATATGTTTTATACGAAATCTGATTGTAGGTTGTGGTGAATTGTTTTGCCAAAAGTAATTACCCCAGTTTTGTAAAATGACGAGTATATGTATTTTTCCAAAAATGAACACCAACCCGATTTTGAGAATGTGAACCCTAATTGTTATGTGTGTTATTATAATATGTATAATTACGAGTTGGATTTAGATATCGTTGGGTAAAATTGGTATTGAGGATATGTCAAGCATACCTGGTCGTCTAACATAGGGTATTTCGACTCTGTAGGTTCTAGTCGTGGGACTCAGTAATTAAAGTCTAACTAAAGATAACCTAGTGATCATTCGATAAATGCAGCGAGGTTCCAAGCGAAGGACCCGAGCGTGGAAGTCAGATCCAGGATAGTCTGATAGTAAAGCGAGGCGATAAAGGCAAGTGTACAAGTCAGTCCAAGGTCAATCAGAGATAGTTGTAACGCTCTGCAAGGCAAGTACCCCTGACCATTATTTTATGATTCAGTACGTATGAACAGCTAAATGTTTTATTCTCGCAATGGAATAAAAACATTTTAAGTTACGTATCCCCTGTAGTTATAAATTATTGTTTTCCAATTGTTTTGGGGAAAAGTAACTTCGAAAGGTACCTATCTCGAATAAAATGATTTGCGAACTGGATTTTATATGTGTGCTGACAAAATAAATGATTTTAAAATGAGATAGGTACAAGTGTTTTGAAAACTGGATAAAACGGTAAGATATGGGATACATTGGGGCCAGAGTAGGCCTATTGAGGTGGCGTAAGAGGCTAATTCGGTTGCGCACAATATATAACCGATTAGTCCAGTAGGTCAGAGACCTAGCTAGTCTCTGAGTTCCGGAACAGGTATATGGGATGGCAGTGTGAGCCGTCTGGTGTTGATAGCCTAATCAGCTATCTTCACATATCCGTAAGTATCTGATTTGGCTTTGTAATTCTCGTAACGGAGCAAGTGAGTTATACAGTGGATTTGAAAACGAAAATGGCATGCTAGAATTAAACTCTGGTATTTGTACACAGCACACTACTACATTTGTTTTGTTGAAAGCATGCTAGTTTTGAATATCCAGTTTATAAATGTTTTACATATTTTGCAAACGAGCAATAATCTATATTCCTATCACTGCTTTATCATAAACTATTTTATTTGTTATTCATATAGTGGTACTGCCGAGGAATTGATTGCTCACCCTTGCAGAATGTTTTATATATGTATTGCAGATGCATAGAAGATTCTTCCATGATAGTCAGGGAAGAGTTCCAGTTCCCTTCGTGTCAGACTCCTCTGAGATGGCTGTGTTGGACCAAGGGTGGTCTGTTGAGTTGCTGTGTTAAGTTAGCTACGTCAGGATAATTATTGTAAGTTGGTTTGTGTTAGTTGTAACCTAAATCATACTTAAACCTGGCAAAGATCTTGGTAAAGGGGTTGTAGTTATATCCTATTATTGAATTATTTATCTTATGGTTGTTGTTGATGACGTCAACTCCTGACCCCGGGGTTGAGAACGTCACAGTTGGTACCAGAGCTACAGGTTTGATTCCCTGATTTAGGTTGGGAGTAGAGTTAAAAGAGTGCAGGAAAGTTTATATATATATGTGAGTCAGCAACTCAACCAGAGGAGCGAGTCTATGAGTTTGGTCAAGGGTTTCAGAGACGTAACCCTGACGTCTGTTGAGGATTGGCTGGAACTGCCCTAACTTAGAGTACACTACCTTCGTACATGTACCATTGGCAATATCGATAAAGGTTTAGATATCCCTCTTGAGAAAGCGAGTCTGATCACGAGAGTTCCGTGTCTGAGTGGACCTTGATGTGTCAGTTGAAGAGACACCAAGGTTATTCCTCAATATTGCATTTTCTATGTTAAGGAGTGTTGCTGGATCAAGTGTGTGATCTCGGTGAGTTCAGACAATATGATAATAGTCGGTGGCTGCTATGACAGCGAAGTTCCGTGAAGTGCGGGGATCAGTATTGTTGTTATACCTTAAATCTCATACGCATTTCTTGAAACTTATTTTGTTTCCAGAGTCATTGTTTCTTATCCTATAAGTTGTTTACTTTTCCTGTGAGAAGGTTGAGAACTCGGAGTAAGCCACCTAGGGTTCCTGTTGGTTCAATTATAAATTAGATTTCCTCCCTCCTTATTTGTAAATCTCTATTTTAACATTATTTCTTTTCTTGGAGATTCTATCGGTTGATTGGGGCAAACAAAGCATATGAGTTGACCATTTTCTTGTGTGGCAAAAGGGTCTGGTGGGACGCCACCGAAGTATGTGTTGTAAATTGTGTGGTATTAAGACTGGCCATCTTATGTACTTGTATGGTTGCTCTCAGTCATACCTATATCTTCCTCACCATTCCTTCTTATTCGATTGATTCCTTGAATTTGAAATTTCATTTGAAGTCCTGAGGCATTGAATTGTTAGTAGCTTTTATAATTAGACAGTCCTGATTAATGAAAGTAAATGAGAGTTGACTGTTTGAAGAAAATAGAAGATTTACCTCGGATTACTAGCTATCTCAGAAATGATAATAGTAGAGAGGATTCATGATTCGATATTGAAGGTTGCGGTTTTAGAAAATTTAACCCTGTGAAAGAGAGGTTAATGGTAGGAGATAAGAAGTCGCCTTGGGAAGGGAAAATAATTCAGTGATTGATGATTCACTTGAGGGTGATAAAAAATCATCCCTGGAGAAAAGGTTGATTAAAATTTGGACTAGGGTGCCTAGAAGAGTTTAGCGTTCCTTAACTTGACCTGATTTACCAGCTTGTTCTATGTAATTGGTGGTTGATATAGCCAGGTAAGTCTCTTAGTATATCAGATTGGTGTTAATATGGTAATAGAGCAGTGACGGGAAGTTGGTCAGTTGCTGTTGTATTGAGGAGTCGTGCGGCAGTGCTTAGTTTCCATGTATTTTAGTTTCCTGAACTGTTATTGATTCTGCTATTTTTATTGTTGCTATGATTGCTAGTGCTATTAATCTAGATTTCTTTTGTAAATGGACCCCGATATGAAGGACATGGGTATTTTATTGGGCAGCATTTTCCTGATACAGGTGCACCGTTTAAACGTTGATATCTTTTATTAAACATTTTGTTATGTTGTGAATAAACTCATTTATATATCTCCGAAAAATGTCACCTAAGAAAGTTACCCAGTCTAAAGAAAATAGTAGTAGTTTTGTGGAGGGTCCAATTATAAATGAAATTCTAGATTTGTTGCGCTAGCAGTAGCAACAACAGTTGCAGTTAATCTAATAGGTTCAGCAGCGGTACTGTTGTAGTAGCAACAGCAAGGAGTGAACCCAAGTGTTGTATCAAATCTTATCAGAATGTTAACCCCTCTGAGTTTAAAAGTGAACCTAACCCAGTAACTGCTGGAGCATGGTTAAAAGAGATGGAGAAAGCTTTCAATCTTATCCAAGTAAGTGATAATTTTATGATTGATTATGCAAATTACTTCTTAAAGAGTAAAGCGATGTACTGGTGGGAGTCAACTAGAGCGTTAGAAGGAGAAGGCCCTGTTTCATGGACTAGGTTTACTAAGTTGTTTTTGAAAAGGTATACCCAGATTGTATGTGGAGTCAAATGAAAATTGAGTTTCTAGAACTGAAACAAGGTGAAAGAAGTGTTTTGGAATTTGAGGCCAAGTTTACAGAATTGGCCCGATTAGTTCCTGAGTATGTAAGTACGGAGAGTCAGAAGGCGAGGAGGTTCCAATAAGGGTTGAAGCCTGAAATTCGCAGAGGAGTTGTGGGATTGCAACTCAAGACATACTCCTCTATGGTTCAGGCCACCCTGGTAATAGAAGGTGACCAGAAGTTGGATGTTAAGGAAGAGAATGATAAGAAAAGGAGGTCTGGTGGTGCTAGGGACAAGGCAGATCAAGAAGAATTTAGTCAAGAATTGCAGAATCAGTTTGGCCGAAGTAGGAGTAAGAGATTCCGGAGACAGAGTTTCTCTCAAGCTAGGTCTAATGCTACTTCAGTTGCTTCTACTCCATCCTAGTCAGTCAAGTGAGCAGTGGATTGCAAGTCCTGTGAAAGGAGATGCAGTGGTGCATGCAAGAAAAATGTGCGATGTTTCAAGCGTGGATATAAGGGTCATTATGCATCGGAATGTAATCCAGAAAATCCAGGAGTTATGTATCGTAATTATGGAGAGAGTGGCCATATTGCAAGGAGTTGTAGAACGGTTATTCAAGATACTACGTCCCAAGGGCCAACATCCAGCTCGGTTAGAGATATAACTTTCAAAAGAACCAAGAAATCAAGCGTTTAGAAGTTGGACGTAGTTGCAGTTGATTTGACATCCTCTAAGCTAGAGGGGTTTGGTGTGATTTTAGGATTGAGTTGGTTGTCTTGTATTATGGCAAGGAGTGGTTTTTATTAGAAGCGAAGTATAAAGTGTACAGAAGCGAATAGTAAGGTAAGTTTCTGGATGCAGAAGCAATATAAAGAATTCTTCCAATCATGCGAGAAAAGAAGTAATAAGCTAAGGATATAAGGTAGATCCACCATCTGTAAAGATATGAAGAAGAGAATACTTAACTGGAGGAATTTTGGGTAATAAATAAATGCCCTGGAGTCTCTGGAGGTCAGTGGAACGAAATAGTTAGTTTGATAACGCTTAAAGTTATTAGAAAGGAATGCGAGCATACTAGATATAGTTCTTTAGGGTGCACCAGCGATGTTGATGGGAAAGAGGAATGAAATTATGAGATTGTGTATTGATTATCAGAAGTTTAACAAGACGCCAAATAGGAATAAGTAACCTCTATTAAGAATTGATTACTTGTGCAGCCTAATTCAAGGAGTGCGTTATTTCTCAAAATTGAGGTAAGATTCAACTTGATGACATATCAGGGACCGTGATTAAGATAAGTTATGAGCAGTGCAAGTTCTGGTGATAGTATGTGAAGTCACAAGTGTACTAGTTGTCTATAAGGATTTAAGGGACATAGTGTGTAAGAAGTACTTGGATAAGTAAATTTTATTTATTGATAACATCCTCAGCTGTCTAAGGATTAAGAAAGTATGTGTAGAACGCCCCAGGATTTCCCTACGAAGATTAGAAGGGAAGTAATTATACGCTAAGTTTTAAAGTATGAATTTTGGTTGAAAATAACAAAAGATTTTGAGTATTACACTAACAACCATCTAAGCAAAGCCAGTGTAGTAGTTTATGTCTTGTGAAGAGAAAAATGATTAAATATGGTTAAGATTGCTAAGAAATCAGTAAAGGAATTGAAAATTGTGGGAATTGAAGTTGAGTATCTGAAGGTGATGAGAATTTAGTATATAAGATTATTTCCTAGCCTTAACTGATGGAAATGAGTAAGAAGTGATCGGATGTTGGAAATTAAATTGAAAATCAGTATTACGTATCATCCTTAGACATAGGGTCAAAGTGAGAAGATGATTTGGACAATATGAGATATGTGGAGAGTATATATATGATGGGTTTAAAAAAAAGTGAACTGCGTGAATCACCTACCATGGATTGAGTTTTCTATGATAATAGTTACCCTGTTAGTAAGAGAATACTACTTTGTGAAGGGTTGTGTGGACATAAGCGTGAATCATCCCTCTATTGAGAGAAAGTGGGAGTGGAGATATTGTTAAGTCCTGAATTAATTTAGTATATCAAGAATGTTGTGGTGTACTTGGGAAAGAGTTGAAACGACTTGGGATATACAAAGAGAGAAAGCGTATTTGCATCGAAAGGATACGAATATATAGAATGAGGATCGGGATATAGGAAAAAGTTTGGTTAAGCTTGAATAGAAGGGACAAGTAGAGTCATACATGTGTTGAACCGATCGAGGTATAAAGAAATATAGGTAAAGGTGTCTAGGAGTTGGTGTTGTCACCACAGTTGCAATATATATATATATAATGTGTCTTGCGTATCAATATTAAGGTGATATGTACCTGATTCAGACCAAGTTATTGATTAAGAGCCAATGGGCTCTTATCCAAATTTATTCTGCGTGGAATGATTGATCAAATTATAGATCGTTAAGAGCGAGTTCTTAGAAATGAGTCTATACCCCTAACAAGTATCCATTGAATAAGTCCTCGAGTGGAAGAGTCTACCTGGAAGTTAGAGTCAGATATGCTTGACAAATATACTCACTTATTTAGTTAAGTCAGATTCTGAGGACAAAATCTTTTTAAGGGGGAAGGATGTAACGACTCGTATACTTTTATATTTAATTAGTGTAATTATGGAATTATTAAATGAATAATATATGTGTATAGCTTCTGTCAGCTATGTGTTGTTTTACTTTTATCTATATCTGTGAATTATGGTGTCCAGGGTGGTTCGTGTAATTAATTATGGACTTGTATTGAATTGTTTTCACTTTTAAAAGTGGATTTAATATAAGTTTATTTATGTAAATATGTGGATTGTCTCTAAAATTGTTTTTATGACTTTACAATTTCAATATTTATTTTTGGGATTTTATAAAATTTAGAAATCGATATTTCATCAATTATTTAACCCTGTATGATTTTCTGATTGCATTTATTTGTAAAATATGTATTTAATTCCCGAATTCTTCAAAAATTATGAAACTCATATTTATTAAATTGGGAATATTCTGGGAATTTTAAAATTATTTTGAGGATTTTTGAGATTTATTTCACCCGCGCGTTGATTCGTTTATTTGTTAAAATCGGGCATAAATTGTGTTTCAGAAATTGTTTTAAAATAACAAAATTTATGTTTTTAGTAATTGTGGGATATTTATAATATTTTAAGACTAATTCGGTAATTTTATGAAATTGTTTTATGCGCGATTTGATTCGTCAATTGTGAGTTTCGTGTTAAACCGGGCTGCCAGAAGGTTATATTTATCCTTTTTAGCTACGTGTTTAATTTATATGCAATCTGGGCCAAGTGTTGTTTACTTGTTGGTTTAACAGAAAGGGAGATAATTACAATCATCGTGATCCTTCTTCTCAATATCTGATTTCTCCTCTCCCCTCTGATTTCTTCCCTGGGTTTTTCTCTTTTTTTCTCGCGTTGGTTCTGGTTCGAGTAAGCCCTCGTGGCTTTGTTCTTCGATTAATTTCCGCTGTTCTTGCTCTTTTTCTGTGATTGCGCTGTTCTGTCAGCCCTTCCCCGGCTTCCGGCAAAGCGGTGGTGGCGGGGTCCGTAGTTGTGTTTGGGCGTGTAAATACGTATGTGTATGTCAAGTACATATGTGTGTTGCCTGCCTATGTTGCCTACTATTTTCCGATTTTGTTTCGTGCTTCTGGCCTTTTTCCGGCCGTGTGTTGGCCGTGTTGTGGTCGCGCTTCCTGTGTCTCCTGTTGCTCTTTTGGGCTGCGTTTTTGGGCCTGTTACTTTGCGCCTTGTTGTTGTTGGGCCTCTATTGAGGCTAATTTGTGTAGTTGGGTTGAATAGTATAAATTCTGATTTAATTCCTTTTATTGCAGGAATTATTTGAATAAATATTCATGATATTAATGATTCATGGAGGAATAGTTTTAAAATAATTGGTGGAATTTACATTGGAAACCCAAAATTTATCGGGTACCAGTAAATTTTACCGCGGTAGACGATGAACTTCGGTGAGTCAATGGTGGACCGTGATGATATGTTCTGAGTCCTAAATTCATAAAATAAATAATTATAAAATATGAATAAAAATATAAAAATATGGATAATAATTAATAACTGTATTTAATTGGCATTTGAAAATTTGTGGATTGATATTGTTTGGTTGTAATGTCGGTTGGATGGTGATTGTGGAATATTGTGGTGATTGTGTTGTTGATTTGATGTCGAGTTGTGCGACGGGTTAGCCGATAAAAAAAGGAGGTGCTGCCCAATTTCCGAGGAATCAAACTACGGAAATACGGGAGCGTATCCAGTAATAATCGGTCTGTCGAATGATTATATATAAACACATATATATGTTTTATACGAAATCTGATTGTATGTTGTGGTGAATTGTTTTGCCAAAAGTAATAACCCTAGTTTTGTAAAATGACGAGTATATGTATTTTACCGAAAATGAACACCAAACCGATTTTGAGAATGTGAACCCTGAATGTTGTGTGTGTTATTATAATCTGTATAATTACGAGTCGGGTTTGTATATCATTGGATAGAATTGGTATTGAGGATATGTCAAGCATACCTGGTCGTTTAACATAGGGTATTTTGACTATGTAGGTTCTAGTCATGGGACTCAGGAATTAAAGTCTAACTAAAGATAACCTAGTGATCAGTCGATAAACGCAGCGAGGTTCCAAGTGAAGGACCCGAGCGTGGAAGTCGGATCCAGGATAGTCTGATAGTAAAGCAAGGCGATAAAGCCAAGTGTCCAAGTCAGTCCAAGGTCAATCAGAGACAGTTGTAACGCTCTGCAAGGCAAGTTCCCCTGACCATTCTTATATGGTTCAGTATGTATGAATAGCTAAATGTTTTATTCTCGTAATGAAATAGAAACATTTTAAGTTACGTATCCCCTGTAGTTATAAATCACTGTTTTCCAATTGTTTTGGGGAAAAGTAACTTCGAAAGGTACCTATCTCGAATGAAATGATTTGCGAACTGGATTTTATATTTGTGTTGGCAAAATAAATGATTTTAAAATGAGATAGGTACAAGTGTTTTAAAAACTGGATAAAATGGTCAGATATGGGATACATTGGGGCCAAAGTAGGCCTATTGAGGTGGCGTAAGAGGCTAATTCGGTTGCACACAATATATAACCGATTAGTCCAGCAGGTCAGAGACCTAGCTAGTCTCTGAGTTCCGGAACAGGTATATGGGATGGCAGTGGGAGCCGTCTGGTGTTGATAGACTGATCAGCTATCTTCACATATCCGTAAGTATCTGATTTGGCTTTGTGATTCTCGTAATGGAGCAAGTGAGTTATACAGTGGATTTGAAAATGAAAATGGCATGCTAGAATTAAATTATGGTATTTGTACACAGCACACTACTACGTTTGTTTTGTTGAAAGCATGCTAGTTTTGAATATCCAGTTTATGAAAGGTTTACATGTTTTGCAAACGAGCTATAATCTTTGTTCCTATCACTGCTTTATCATAAACTGTTTTACTTGTTATTCATATAATGGTGCTGCTGAGTAATTGATTGCTCATCCTTGCAGAATGTTTTATATATGTATTGCAGATGCATAGGAGATTCTTCTGTGATAGTCAGGGCAGAGTTCCAGTTCCCTTCGTGTCAGACTCCTCTGGGATGGCTGTGTTGGACCAAGGGTGGTCTATTGAGTTGCTGTGTTAAGTTATCTGCGTCAGGATAATTATTGTAAGTTGGTTTGTGTTAGTAGTAACCTAAATCATACTTAAACCTGACAAAGATCTTGGTAAAGGGGTCGTAGTTATATCCTATTATTGAATTATTTATCTTATGGTTGTTGTTGATGACGTCAACTCCTGACCCCGGGGTTGAGACCGTCACAATATGGAAGAGTTCTGCAAACTTAAGAGTATAAAACAAGAGTTTTCTGCTCCTAGAACTCCACAACAAAATAGAATTATTGAAAGAAAGAATAGAACTCTGATGGAAGCTACAAGAACCATGGTAGAAAAAGTAAGATTGCCTATCTACTTCTGGGCTAAGGCTGTGCAAACTGCTTGCTTTACACAAAATGGAACATTGATCAACAAGCATGGAAAGACACCATTTGAGATGGTGAAGGAAAGAAGCCAAATTTGAAGTTCTTTCATATTTTTGGTTGTAAATGTTTTGTTCTCAAAACTCATCCGGAGCAGCTGACCAAGTTTGATCTAAAAGATGATGAAGGAATATTTGTAGGTTATCCGTTGACTACAAAAGCCTTCATAGTTTACAACCTGAGAACAAGAACAATCATGGAATCTATACATGTATCTTTTGATGACAAGAAGATAACAAGTCTAGAAGATGCAGATGACCATGACAAGTTGAGATTTGAAAATGAAGTACCTTATGCTGAACTTTTAAATCCTGACTCTGATACAGTACGTCCTGATATCGCTCAAAGCTCTGAGATTCAACATAATAGTGAAAATTCTTCTGACACTAAAGCATATGTTAAGGGGGAGCAACATAACTTAAATCCATAGACTACAACAAGTGGTTCATTTCAAGAGACATCAGTAGAAAGATCATCAGATTCATCTTCCTTAAATTCTGATTAGTCAAATACTGATAACCATGTGAACACTGATTCAGGGGGAGCATCAGGAAACAAAAGTGGTACTACTCAAAGAAATAACAGAGAATTTATGGATCGAGGGGGAGGTTCGTCTTCTAGGAGTTAACTTCCATCTGCTAGAAATTGGTCTAAGTCACACACACCTGACTTAATCATTGGAAACCTTGACAGTGGTGTAAGAACAAGAAAAGCCACTCAGAATGAATGTATCTACCATACTTTTCTATCTTAAACTGAACCTAAAAAGGTTAAATAAGCTCTACAAGATGCTGACTGGGTCACAGCAATGCAAGAAGAGCTCAATGAATTTGAAAGGAACAAAGTCTGGACTCTTGTGCCAAGACCAAAGAATAGATCTGTATTTGGCACAAAGTGGGTGTTCAGAAACAAAACTGTCAGTGAGTGCATTGTTACAAGGAACAAAGTAAGACTGGTTGCAAAGGGTTACTCACAACAAGAAGGCATTGATTATGATGAGACATTTGCTCCAGTTACAAGGTTAGAGGCAATAGGAATCTTTCTTGCCTATGCTGCTCACAAGAATGTTAAGGTATTCCAAATGGATGTAGTGCATTATTAAATGGAGAACTCGAAGAGGAAGTTTATGTTGAACAGCCTCCAGGGTTCATTGATCCAATGTATCCAGATCATGTCTACTTATTGGATAAAGCACTATATGGATTGAAGCAAGCTCCAAGGGTCTGTCTAGGTATCAAATGAGTATGATGGGGGAATTGAGTTACTTTCTGGGGTTACAAGTCAAATATACTAATGAAGATATCTTTATAAATCAATCCAAATACACCAGGAATTTACTCAAAAGATTTGGAATACAAGACTGCTCAATTGCATCAACTCCTATGGCCACTGCAACCAAGTTAAATTTAAATACTAGTTCTTCAATAGATATAACTAACTATAGAGGTATGATTGGCTCACTCCTATATCTAACTGCTAGTAGACCTGATATCATATATGCTACCTGTCTCTGTGTAAGGTTCTAAGATGACCCTAGATAACCTCATCTATTAGCTGTGAAAAGAATTTTTAAGTATCTCAAAGGTACCATGAATCTGGGATTATGGTATACTAGAGATTCAGACTTTGAGCTAATTGGATATTCAGATGCTGATTTTGCAGGATACAAAATAGACAGGAAAAGTACTTTTGGAAGCTGCCAATTTATTGCAGGCAGATTGGTTTCTTGGTATAGCAAGAAATAAAAGTCAATTTCCACTTCAACTGCAGAAGCAGAATACATTACTACAGGAAACTATTGTGCTCAGATTCTATGGATGAAGAATCAGCTACTGGATTATGGGTTAGCCTATTCTTCTATTCCTATATATTGTGATAATCAAAGTGCTATTACAATGACAGGAAATCCATGGCAGCATTCAATGACTAAGCACATCAGTATCAGATACCATTTTGTAAGGGAACATGTGGAAGCTGGTACAGTGGAATTGGTCGTTCCAACAGATCAGCAAGTAGCAGATATATTCACCAAGCCTCTTTGTGAAGCCACCTTCACAAGATTGGTGAATGAATTGGGAATGATTTCAGGGCAGTTCTCAAACTCTAAAAATTAAGTCTGCTGATATTTTTGAAGCATGGTATCTTATTATTTGTCAGTACTTGTTAGATACTGATTATAATGCTAAATGCTTGATGCAATGATAACATGCAAACTGTGCTAAATGATCTTATGTGAAAATTGCATGTTAAACTACTGATTATGCTTATAAACTCTGTTATTAGTTAAACTTGTTTTGACTAATAGTTTATGTCAGTAGTTGATAAATCTAGATATAAGTAATTAAAATACTGATCATGGTCAAACCATGATTGACTGTTATACTTCATTGATTATCTTAAATTTATTCGAAATAAATTGTTAACAGTATTTTTAATTAATCAGTGAGTGAGTGGAATATCTTTTATGTCTAATTATTGCATGGTCATTCAATCAGTCTCTTCAGCTTCTACTTACTTCTCTATAAATACAATCTTTCACTCTCAAAGCTTCTCATAACCTTTTCACTCAGAAATTCCAAAATACTCACTCTGAATCTATGGCCATCTATTCTCTTTCACATGGAGTCTACCGTCCAGTAGCAAATCCTGAATACGGGAGATTGTATTTCAACATTGGTCGGCTCAGGGCAGTCTTCTGCGGCCAAAATTATCATCACTATGAGATTCCTTAGTCGATTCTCGATCGACTGAACTCAGATGATACTGAGTCCCTTCATCTCTTTAGACTAGACGTTCAGGTTGAAGAGATGAGATGTGCTGATGCGGCTGCACAACGGCGTCTCGAGGAAGAACAACGCGGCCTCGTATGGATGGCATTGCAAGAGAATATTATTTCTCTTACAGGTTCTATGTCACGGATCTTCCATCGAAGGGCAAAGAAGAATTTGGAAGAAAAAAAAAAGAAGAAGCTAGAATAGATAAATTATTTAGGGTTTTAATTTTAAAATTCTATAAAAATCTTTTATTCTACTTTTTAATATATGAATAAATATATATTATCTTCTTTTGCTTCATTAAATGACTTCTTGTTTACTTCTTTTATGTGTGCTTGAATGTTCTTAAATGTTAAATATTAAATCAATACTGCATGCTAAACTTCAGATATTTTTCATCGTGCATATGGATAAACTAATCTCTGTTTAAGTTTCATGTGACCACTTCAGTACAGATTGAGCACTACAGGACGTAACTGTTGTTAAAGAAGAAGATTTAAGGGAAGATTTAATTCTTAATCACTAAGAGTTATAATCTTTGAGTATTTCTTACAATTTAAAATTGTTTGAAACTTTCTTTTTTAGATCAAGAAAGTTGTCAACACTCAATCTTAAATTTCATATATCTTATATCTTAAATTTCTTCTTACAACTGAAACACTTGAATTCTTTTTTCAAATGTTGCCAAAAATCAAGTGTCATAATTCTTGAATTATGTTCACCACTCAGAAATAACATTTAGTTGGTTAGAGACTACTTGATGAGGTAGATCTTGATGATACTAACAGAGACACAGAGGTTTCATCAGTTTTTACTGAAGACTCTGTGATAGCTTTCAATAAACACATTCAGGTGTTAGTTCTTTGCAAGAAGAACAAAGTTTTGAGATCATGGTACATGACAGTAACCGGATCAAATCCTCTCCAATTCAAATAAAGGTTCTCATTATTGATGAACAACAATTGTCATAACCACAATATCTATTGTGAGCCTAATTGTGAATGCACAAGGTATAAATATTGGTGTTACTTTATCATCATTTATTTTAAATACTGATTTAGTTCTTTCAGCATTTATAGCATGCTTTTCATGATATAAATCATGTTGACATGATTACATCTAGACCTTAGTTATGGACTACCTCTAGCTGTATGATCACAGATCACCCTTCTTTAGCCACCTCTTATTTTTGTAGGAAAATCTTTCTGAGCCTTTTTCTGTGGGATTTGTGAAAAGATTGAGAGAAAAACAGAATATAAGAGAAGCGGGATCCTTCCTGGAAAAAGAAGAGGTAGATAAGAGATAAGATTTAGTAATCCTTATAAGGAAGCTCTGACTATTGGAAGTCATGAGATGTGTGGTATGAGGAGTAGCGAGACTACTGTAAAAGAATAGAGAGATTAAGTTTTATTTACTATATATTTGCAGATGCTCAGAGTACTAAAGGAACAGATGCTGAACAGAAGTCTGTTGAATCTCAGGAAAACTCTGATATATCAAAGGCTATTGATCTTCCTGCAAGTCTAAGTACAGATACTTTCTTGCAGTCCATACATTCTACTATTCCACCATATGAGATAATCCCTATTTTTGTTGAAAACAGTCCATTCTTTCTAAATTTCCATCACCTGAAGAAATCCATGTTGTTGCTGAAGATGTAGTAGCACAACAGTCCATTCATAAAGATTCACCAATTTCAGAATCACCACAGTATTCTACAGGACCTGAGCTCCTAAAAGTTAATATTGAAGCTCCAATTCATTTATCTATAATACTTGAAGATGTGGAGATAACTGTTGAAGGTCTTGAAGCTTCTAAAGCCACTGGATTAATTTCTCATTCTATTCTGCATACTGAAGCAGACGATAAAGTTCAGAAATTAGTGCAGGATCCAGGTGCTATTGAAGAATCTGATGATGGTAAAGAAACTCATGTATCTAATGCTATGTTAGATCCTGGGACTGATCTTTTCTTTCCTGAAGATATGCCTATGCATGTGAGATAACAGAAAATGAAATAGTTAGATGCTAAGAAGAAGAAGCATTATTCTGATAATCTCTAGAATGCTTATTGGAAAGATAATATGTGTCATATTTCCAGAATACAGGAAGTAAAACATCTGGAAAAAGCAGAACAAAAGATTACAAATCTTGATATGCTGAATCATCTGAAAGCATCAACTTTTGTTGTCAGATCCTTACACACAGCTCATGAAGCAACTACTTCTCAAATCAATCAGATTAAAGAATTATTGATTGCTTCAAAGCTGACTACTCTTTAGGAAATTCAGAAACAAATTTCACCAATAGTTACTGGACAAAATGCAATTGAAGCCAATCAAGCAAGATTGGAAGCTCATCAAGCTCAAATGTCTAATCAACTTACTGAAGTACAGAATTCAATGGAGCTGATTCTTTTTCTACTGCTTGGTGATGATGCCAAAAAGGGGGAGAAAATTGATAAATCTAAATGCAAACAGCTGACATTGACAGGTACTAATGATGAAAATTCTGATGGAGGTAATAAGGGGAAAAGAAGGAGAACAAAAGGAGAAGAGGTGAAGAGCTAGTTGGAGTTAGTGGTTCATCAAAAGTAATCACTAGATTTCAGTCTAGACAAGGAAGAGAAAGAAAGACGAATGAAAGAAGAGTTGAAGAATTGATTGTGACTACTAAAATACAATAATCTTCACAAGTCACAACTGTTGCTCATGAAGACCAAGGTATTCTGGAGAAAGAAGCTGGTGCTGAAGCAAGCTAATATTTTCAAACTCTGAAAGTTAAAGGAAGAAAGACAACTATGTTCTACAAGGATCCAAAGATTCAGTTATTTGACTCTGAGGTGAGTAGAAGAATATTTGCATAAGAAAATTCTGGAGTTTTTTGAACAGCTAAGGCAAATGGAGGAAGACTTTAAAAATTCTATGAAGACAGCAAATGCTGATATTGTTGTTGTTTCTCAAGTACTTTATGAATATGATCCTTCTAATAGACCAACCAGAGGTATAGTTATAAGGGCAATCAGTTAGAAAGAAGATGAAAGATCTCTCAGATCACAAGCTATTGGAACTGCTGACATGAAGCTTAAAGGAAAAGAGAAGATAGAAGAAAAGTCAAGGATTTTATAGACTAAAGCCAAAGCTGGAGTCAGTATCTAAGGAATCTAAATCTTAAACTCTGATAGATTTAATCTATACAGTAGTTCAAGCTCTTGATACTGAAGAAAATTTACTTGAAGCAGAAATCATCCAAGCTGGTCAAAGAAGGAAGATTTATGGAAGAATTCTGAGCTAAGGAAATGGGGTTAACCTCTGACATTGCTCAAGTTAAAGAAGCAGTTCAGGATGAAGAGTTAAAGTCTGATATTCACTGAAGTAGGATTGAATATGCATACTTGATTCCTGCATTTAGATAGTTTTGACATCATCAATTGGAACTTGTCCATAATGATATCAGACGGATGATGATGATTGCATCGACGGATGATGATGACATTGACGGATGTTGATATTCGACGGATAACGATATCAACAGATGATGATTTTAATGGATAATGAAATCGGTATTTATCACATCAGTTGATCTTTAAAGAGGAAAAAGAAACAGGAACTTCAAGGCGGTGAAGGAATTTATCTCAGAAGAAATAGTATAGGTTTCCTCGTTGTTAATAGAATAGGATTCCTTATACATTGGTAGCTGTGCTCTATATAAAACACATATGAGGTTCATGTTATAAGCATTACGACATTGTTATATCTTTCACATAACCTAGCAGCTCTCAAGGATATTTGTTCATCCTTTCGAGAGAGTACATGTGTAATAAGTTTTTATCAAATAATATAAAAACTGTTGACTCTGTGGAAACTTTGTTAAATTTATTATATTAACTGTATTCACCCCCTCTACAGTTGATTAAGGGCCTAACAATAAAAACACATGAACAAATTACATTATTAATATATTTAACTTTCAGAACGTACCTATTGAGACGATTACACCACATACGACCCAATTATTTCAACCCGTATAATGATCTTCGTGGTTTATTTGAGTAAATCTCTCAAGATCTTAAATAACATGCTTCAGGTATTTTTAATCCATCGGAGATTTTCATGTAAATGTCATTATCAAGTGACCCATAAAAGGTAACAGTCACAACATCCATCAAATTTATTTGGAGCCCTTCTAAAATTGATAAACTAAGTTAAAATCTAAAAGTAACATTCATTACAGGGGAATAAGTTTCTTCACAATCAAATTACCTACATGTATTTGCACAATGCATCCAAAAATTTAAAGTTTTTTAAGTGATTTTAATTTTTTCTCAATAGCATCTTTCCATTTCAGCCAATTATTTTTCTTTTTACATTAATAGATCGATCTAGGTCCAACTACTCTAAAAATTCTCGAGTTGTGTGAGTTATTTTCGAATGCAACCTATTTTCGATCTGAATCATATTTATATACATGTATTAGTTTTGTAAATGTAATTATATATTATAAAGTAATTGTATCTTATAACTTGCAAATTAAATTTTCCGAAATCTGGTCAATTGTTTAGTTAAACATTTTGTTGCAACTAAATTGATTGTTAGGTTAAAGTTGCGGTTAATGGGAAAGATTTATTGTTAAGAATATGTTAGGAACATGTTGTGTAATTGATAATAACTTGAACAAAACACTTATTTCAAATGATAATGTCATCATTGAGGAAGTTGCCCTAGTGGATGGACTCAAGCACAAATTGTTGAGTATCAGCCAGCTTTGTGATAAGGGCAACCCAGTAACATTTAATTCTGAAGCCTGTTTTATGACAAACAAGAGAAGCAACAAAGTAATTCTCACTGGAGTAATAAAAGGGAATGTGTATTTAGCTGACTTCAACTCATCAAATGCAGAATCTGTCACTTGTCTATTTAGCAAGGCAAGTCAAGATGAAAGTTGGCTATGGCACAAAAAGCTGTCCCGCCTTAACTTCAAGACTGTGTATGAGCTAGTCAGGAAAGATTTTGTAATATCTGGGATATATCGTGTAATTATTTTTGCTAATAAATAAATATTATGCATATTCAGTATTTATTCTATGAATTATTTGTTAAGTGGTATATGTTTTTGGATGTTTAAAAATAATATAAATTGAGTATTTTAATTTTTATATGTCCAAAATAAAATCTATATAATTGTCATATCTTCCTATATATTTTTATGACTATTTGAAATTTATGGATTTAATAAATTCTTTTTCTGAGTATATATAAACTATTTTATATAATCGGGAACCAGCCGACTTCACCCTTTTTTACGTTTTTATAACTCGAAACTCTTCCGAAAACTCCTTCCTAACCTAATTGCAGTATTCCGAGCATTTTCCATGTTTTGACTTTTTCGATCCGACGTACGGTTTGTCCTGTGCGGGTCCCGGCGCAATATATTCGATACAAAATTCATTTTGGCAAATCAATAAAACTCGAATCAATATCACCTCGTAATACGTGTAACCAGACGCTGAGACCAAGACCGCAGTACAAATTGTACAGATTTGGATAATTATCCCGAAAACCGGTACCGTTTTTGATCTGTTTTTATAAATAAACGTACTATTTTATATCTGGAATGATCCAACGGGATACTAATTTTTCGTAAATATAAATAGCCCTTACCGTATTTTATTTTGTACAGAAAATCATTTGCAGCCAGTAAATTATAAAATTTTACAGAGAAAATACTTATATTCATAAAACCTTTCAAGAATCAAACTGCAAAATGAAGGTGTTATTGATCTCTGTTTGGAAAGCTCTGGTAACCAAAACGAAGAGTTCAAGGAGTACTATCAGTTTCTTCAAGTTTCAGAATTGCAGAATCAAAGGTTTATTTTATATATTTTTATTTATTTTCGAATTATTTGGATTAAAATTATGAATTTTTGTTCGGATGATTGTTTGGATGATTTGATGATTGCATGTTATAGAGCTTTTCTTCCTGATGATTTTAATATGTCATATGACTGATTTGGAGTTCAATAACATGTTCAAAATTGAGTTTAATTTTCAAATTTTCAAATTAGGGTTTATAACCCGTATGAATGTTCTTAATTGAAATTTAGGGGTTTCTGTTCTAGGGGTTATTAGATGTTTATGTTGATTGCTTCATGTTCCTTGTTGAATTTGCCATCGATGCATGTATATTACAACAACTAACCATTCCTGGTTTGCTCAAATCGAAGCAAACAAAGTTCGCCGGTTCCGGCGAACTTCTCGGCCAATTTCCGGCTAGTTCTAGGGTTATTAAAATGATTGGATTACATGGTTGAGTTTCTGGTGGTGAGGAGATGTGATCTGGAGGTGGTGGTGGCCTGAGCATCCCTGGATCGTCTTCTCCGGCGAGACAGGGGTGTTTTTCGGCGAACCCTGTAAAAATTACAGTTTAGTACCCGTAGTTTTGGAGAAGAAACAGTTAGGTCCCTGAACTTTCCAGAATTTGCAAATTTAGGATTCCTGTTTATAAATTATTTAAAAATCATATTTTCTATTTATTTTAATTACAGATTTTTTTTAATTATTAAAAATTCCAAAAATTATTATTCTAATTCCAAAAATTATTTTTAATTCAAAAATAAATCTGAATTAATTAGTTAATTTATTTTAGTTAATAATTAATTAGTTAATTGGTCAATTAATTCAAAAATTAATTGATTAATTGATTTAATTAATTATTAGTTGATTTTAAATAATTATTTAATTAGATTTAATTATTTATTTGTGATATAAAAATTCCGAAAAATAGTTTCAAGCTTTAAAATAATATTTTAAATTTTTTCAAGGCTCTATAATTATTATAAAATTATTTTGAAGCCATATTCGGCCAACCGAACCATATTTATTGTTTCAAAAATGGTTCAACGGCCCGTTTAAATTCAGAAAAATGTTTTAAAATTCATATTAAATATCTGAAAAATCCTTTTATCATCAAACCTTCTTTGAAAAGTATTTTCAATCAAATATCTTACGATTTATGTGTTATATGTGCATTGAATAATGTATTAAATGTGTATGTGTACGTTATATGACTGTTTTGATCGTATCTTTTAATCCATAAATCGAATTTGGGTGAAACGAATGGTAGATAGAAGGTTATATTGAATAGAATCGTATGAGTTGAGTATTGATAGATACTTATGATATATGAACAGAAGAGGCCAGGTATAGGAAAGGAAAACAAGTATTCGAGGAGTAAGAGATTGTGATTGGGAGTTAGTGAAGTATAGCAGTCTAATACCAGGCAAGTGTTCTGAACTTTCTCGAGATATATTGTGAATAACTGGTAGTTTTGTCTTATATTGCAAGTGCTTTGAAGCACCGAACCCTAAACCTTAATTCCAGTTATTGATATTTGAACCGTAAACCTTATTCTTTCTGAATCATTGATTACTGAATACCCGAATACGAACCACATATATATGATACTACTCCACAAATACATACAAACTAAATATCGAACACTGAACCAAGATTTGCTTATATACTCAAACCATTATACCTTATACATTAAAAGACCAAATCCTTGTATCCTTCAAAACTTTGATTCTTTTGTTATCCGATTGTTTCACCAGCTGATAACCATTATTTAGAATTGCTATTTTGTTTCCTTGGAAGATTGAAACCCATCTCATGATCAAAATATCCCATGTTGATTATGATTCTGTTTATTGGTTTACATTGTTTATTCTGTTATTGTGATATAATTGGATTGTTTTATAAAATTGTGGACGAGATTCGTGGTCAAACCAGATTGGTGGTCAAGTTAGGCCAATGTGTGCCTTGGATCCAGTAATTAGAGCAGAGCTGTGTGCCTTACTCGGGGTTAGTGCGTGACTGATCAGCAGCCTAACCTTGGTTTTTAAAATGAAAATATAATATCCAATTCTATATCATTATTTATTGTTCCCTTGATAACATAACTCATATTACTTGATCATTTTATTCTCAGTATTGTCAAGGTGACTTGCTGAGCTAGTTAGCTCATTTGTGAGAATTTGTTTATGTTCTATTCCAGTTAAGAAGGATCCTGTTGGTAGCGAGGATCCCCAATCTAGTGCGAGAGTTAGGGGTCCAGGTTGATCGAGTTAAGCTAGCTGACAGCTTTGGAGATAGTTTAAGTTTTTAAAGTTTTTAATGATGTTTAATATTCAGTTGTAAGTTTGAATAGTTGGGATTTGGGCGTTTGTAATATAAGTGTGTGTGTGTGGCTTGTGTGCATACTTTAACCTGTTGCGGTCTGTGGTAGTTGATAAGTAGGGTCACTGCATATTATTATTATCTTTATTATTATTATAAGCAGGTTATAAATAAGGTGTGTGAGCGTGGGTGGACCCCAAACTTCTGACCCGGGTTTGGAGGGCTCCACAGATTTGGTAAGAGGTATTCCTCGAGTGGAATTCTCAAAGGATGGACTGTGTGATGCATGTCAGAAAGTAAAGGCATCATTTAGAAAGAAGCTTGATTTAACAATTGAAGAACCTTCGCAACTATTGCACATGGATTTATTTGGACCAGTCAATATATTATCCATCTCAAGAAAAAGATACTGCCTAGTAATTGTGGATGATTTCTCAAAGTTCTCTTGGACATATTTTCTAAAACCCAAAGATTAAGCTAGTGAAATCATCATTAATCACATAAGGCAAGTCAACAATTATCCTGATTTACAATAGAACTGAGTTCAAGAATTCTGTGATGAGATCATTTTGTGAAGAGAATGGAATCATGCATGAGTTTTCAGCAGCAAGAACCTCACAACAAAATGGTGTAGTGGAAAGGAAAAACAGATCTCTTATTGAAGTTGCAAGAACAATGCTAGAAGAATCAAATTTACCAACATATTTTTAGGCTGAAGCTGTAAATACTGCATGCTACACTCAAAATATTTCTTTGGTTAATCAAGCAAAATGCTTGACACCCTATCAATTGTTCAAGAATAGGAAGCCAACACTAAACTTTCTTCATGTCTTTGGTTGTAAATGCTATATCTTAAGGAATCAAACTGATCAGCATGAGAATTTGATGCCAAAGCAAATGAAGGCATTTTGGTTAGATATGCAGTTGGAAAAGCATATAGAGTCTATAATCTCAGAACCAACATTGTTATGGAATTTGTACATATTGTGTTTGATAATAAAAAGATTGAAGGACTGCAAGATGGAGATTTCCATGAAAGCCTCAAATTGATAATGTTAAGATGATTTGTGAAGACAGTGATGATGAAAGTGATCAAGAACAAATATCTAAGGACAATGCAAAAAAGTATACAACCAATGTAGCATATAACTCAACATCCGTCGAAAGATCAACTGCATCATTCGTTAAAGAAAATCGGCATCATCCATCGAAAGACAAAACTCAACATCCATTGAACCATCAATAGAAATTGAGGGCCAATACAGATCACAATTAGAAAGGACCCCAACTACAAGTCAAAGATCCACAAACTCAGGGGAGTTTCTTCTAATCAAAACTCTGTCACACATCAAGACAACAATGAGGCCTCTTCATCAAGAACTAATCTACCACAACAGAGGAAATGGACTAGAGATCATCCATTTGAACTAATTATTTATGATGTATCTTCTAGAGTGCAGACAAGAAAAGCAACTCAAGAGGAATGTCTATATAGTAGCTTTTTATCTCAGGAAGAGCCTAAAAAGGTGAGGAAATCTTTGTTGGATCCTGATTGGGTTTTAGCTATGCAGGATGAGCTAAACCAATTTGAAAGGAATAAAGTTTGGAAGTTAATACCCAACCCTAAAGAAAAGAATCCTATTGACACTAAGTGGGTATTCAGAAACAAGATGGATGAAAATGGCATAGTAGTCAAGAACAAAGCTAGATTGGTTGCTAAGGGCTACTGTTAATAAGAAGGAATTGAGTTTGATGAAACCTTTGCTCCTGTTGTAAGACTTGAAGCCATCATAATCTTCTTAGCCTATGCAGCCCATACCAATTTCAAGGTCTATCAAATGGATGTCAAATTTGTTTTTCTAAATAGAGATTTGGAGGAGGAAGTCTATGTAAGTCATCCTCCTGGTTTTGAAGACCCAAATTTTCCAAAGTATGTCTTCTATCTTTTGAAAGTACTTTATGGATTGAAGCAAGCACCTAGAGCGTGGTATGATACTTTGTCAAAGTCTCTCTTAGAAAATCACTTCACAAGAGGTACTGTTGACAAAACTTTATTCTTTAGAAATGTTAATGGCTCTAGTATACTTGTTCAAATTGTAGTAGATGATATTATGTTTGGTTCTACAGATGAAAAACTTTATAAAAAGTTTGCCAAACTAATGCAAAGTAAATATGAAATGAGCATGATGGGAGAACTAACTTACTTTCTTGGTTTACAAGTTAAGCAAGCTAGTGATGGAATATTCATTAGTCAAACCAAATACATTTATGATCTTTTGAAGAAGTTTGACTTAATGGATTGCACATCTACAAAAACTCCTATGACCACTGCAACTAAACTTGAATTAAACACTACTGAAAAGTCTGTGGATATTTCAAGTTATAGAGGCATGGTTGGCTCACTTTTATATTTAACAGCCAGTAGACCAGATATAATGTTTGCTACATGTCTTTGTGCTAGATTTCAGGCTGATCCTAGAAAATCTCATTTAATAGCTATTAAGAGAATTTTCAGATATCTCAAAGGAACACCAAAACTTGGCATTTGGTATCCTAGAGATTCTGGTTTTGATCTAACTGGCTATTCAGATGCAGACTATGCAAGTTGTAAAATTGATAGAAAGAGTAAAACATGAACCTGTCAATTTCTAGGAAATAGGCTAGTATCCTGGTTCAGTAAAAAGCAAAATTCAGTTTCTACTTCTATAGCTGAAGCTTAATATATTGCTGTTGGTAATTGTTGTGCTCAGATTTTATAGATGAAAAATTAACTGTTAGACTATGGTCTACAGGTGAATAGGATTCCTATTTTCTGTGACAACATAAGTGCCATTGCAATTACTGAAAATCCAGTATAGCATTCAAGGACCAAGCACATTGACATTAAGTACCACTTCATTAGAGAGCATGTTATGAATGGTACTGTGGAACTTCATTTTATTCCAAGTGAGAAGCAACTTGCAGAAATCTTTACCAAGACACTTGATGAATCCACATTTACTAGGTTAGTAAGTGAGTTAGGTATCCTTAAATATTGTTAATATGTTTTGATGTCTAAGCAGTTTGAGGTGCAGTCAGAATAATATTTGATAATTCTTTTCAAAAATATAAATTGTGGCTAAGTCAGAATTTACATCTCGACGGATGTTCATTATTCGTTGAAAATGAACATTCGTTGAATTTTATTATCCATAGAAATATCAATTATCACTCTGGGTGCTTTTATCATTATCTGTCGAATTGCACTCAATCTTAGCCATTAATTTTAAGCATCACCCGTCAAATTTACTTATAGCCTATATGTGTATTCTAATGGATAATCTTGGAATTTTGACAGTTTTCCTAATTTTTTGAAACGGCTATTTTGGGCTAATTTGGTTGGTTACTTTATTTACTTTTAAATTTTTGAAAATTTATTTCTGAGTAAGTATAAAAGCTAATTTCATTTCTATTTTTCATTTTTATCATTCTCAGGCAATTTCTCTAACTCTCTTCTTCCAAAGAAAATACTCTCTTTTTGCAACTAACTCCAATCACAGAAATGGCACCCGTAGTCAAAATCATGTCCTCAACTAGGTTTATCTATAAAAAGAACAACTTTGTCGCTCTGGTGAACAAGCAAATTCCAGCATCTGAAGATTATCACAAGATGATAAACTTCACACTGAACTGCAAATTGAATTATGCCATGCTTGAGTCTCCAACCATCTACTGTGAAGTTGTCGAGGAGATTTGGACTACAGCGGTGTTCAACTCTAAGGATAAATCTATTACCTTCACTCTCAAAGGTATTGAACATTGTGTTAACTATGATGCTATTGAAAAATGCTTTAACTTGCCTGAAAATAACACAATTGCTTCACACATAGACACTGATGTGAGTAATATGCTAGTTTCTATGGGCTATGCTCTTGAAGCCACTAAGTTAGGTGATGTTAGGAGATTGGGTCTTAGAAAAAGAATGGAGTTTTCTGTGTGATTCATTTATTAAAGTGTTTTCTGGCAAAATTAGCAATTTTGATGTTGTTTCTTACTCAGTTGTTCACAAGCTTTATATGTTTCTTAGTGATTTTACTTCAATTTTAGCACTTCTATTATGTATGAGTTACGGAGTAAATTAGGGGATATTAAGAAGAGGTCTAAGAATATTTATTATGCTAGATTCTTCATGATGATAGCTAATTTTGTTTCTGAGAATCTCTCAATTGAGAACCCAATAAATAAGTTAGATTATTGGGACCAAGAGAGAAGAGTTATTGTTAATCTAAACAGGACAAATCATAACAAGGATGTTCCCCTTGTGTACATGCCAATCATGGAACAGCCTCAGGTAAGTGAGGTAAAGATTTATGTCCCTACTACTTCCCAACCTATTACTTCTTTGCAATCAAATGTGTCTATGGCACCTGTGACAGTGACCAAACATGTGCTAACCCAAGACATCAAACCAATAGTTTCCAAATCCAAGTCAAAGAAAGCCCCTCTAGTTTCTTTCAAAAGAGACTAGTTGTAAAATCCACTAAAAGCCAAGAGGGGAGTGTGAAGGGAAGTGAGACTGGTGAGGGACAGGGTGAACATCAAAGAAGCCCTAAGAATAAGGATGGAGAGGTGAGGCATCCCAGCCTAGCCACACTACAGTTTCCCAACAAACTGTAGTGCTTAACAAGGATATAGGCTCATTGCTAGTTGTATCCTCCCAAAAGGATGTGACTATTGAACAAAGCTCTCAGCCAAGAGCACAAGCCAAAAGGGTTAGGGACACAAGCTCACCCCAAACTTATGTCAGAAAGAAGAAAGCAAAAACCATTGGGGATACACAGGGTGCACACATTGTGCCTACTGCAGTCAAAGACTCAGTTCATGCACCTTCTCAAAGTCAAATTGATGTGGCTCCTGAAATAGATATGTCCTAAGTCCAATCATGTATGAGGATTTAGGAATAACTTTTATGTAATATGTTTTGATTTCATTGATATTAATAAAAGGCTTGTTTTGTTTTTATTGTGAGCTCTATCTATTTAAATGTTTAAATAAGATATACCATAGTTTAGAGTAAAGTTTTTATGGATTGTGATGAGATCATAATAATGAGACCTAAAAGATGATAACTCTAAACTTAAATAGTTCCTGGTCGTAGGATTACTAACTGGTAATTAATAACCCGCAAAGATCGGTACATACTATTCTTGCTTCATTATGAAGGATGTCTGTTCTCATAGACATTTATGTGGTGACACTATAGCTAGTATGTAGGTGCTTATTATAGAATAAGTTAACTGAACATGACTCACACAGCGGAACAACTGATGGAGTTCACTCACGTGTCAGCACTTGTTCATATAGCGATAGTTGTACAAGTATCCTTAGACTTGAAGTCATCATAGTCATCTTGTGTATACTGAACTATGCTTTGGTTTAGTTCTTAGTCTCAAGGGACAATTATAAGGGCTCTACTGGGTATAGGAATTTGTACACGAAGATAGTGTATGATCAATAAAGGATCTACCCCTTCCAGTGTAAGAAGAGAATGTTCAATATTGATCCACTCATGTTAGTTCAGGAATCTCTAGTCAGAGTGAATGAAATTAGAAAGGAGTTTCTAATTTACATTAAATAGAACTAAGCATAGTGAATGGGAAAGCAAGTGATTAAATAAGATAGGCTTGACACAAGTTCCATGTCTTGTATTTAATCGTGACATTGCAGGGTAGAAGGAATTAATTGTACGGTAACTACTCACTGAATAGGTTCTTGGTATTCTAAGCAGTGAATTCATATTATCCGGATAGTCACGATATGCTGAGAAGTATCCCTCACGATGTAGAATAAATATGATTAATTAATTAATCATATTTAATGAATTAGAGAATTTATATAAATAATAATAAAATAGTTTTATTATTATTTATTTCTACTACCGACTTAATATTGAACCTACAGGGTCACACCATAAAAGAGAATAATTTAATGGTGGAGGAATTAATTAATAATGGCTGATAATTATTTATTTATGAAATAAATAATTAATTGGCAAATTTAATAATTGATTAAATGAGATTTAATTGATTATAAATTAATTAAAAAAAGGTTCGTAATATTATTAATTAAGAATTTAATTTTTGGAAATTAAATCAAGTGAGAGAATTATTTCTAAAGAGTTTAGAAAAAGGATTAATAATTAAAAGGTGTTTTAATTATTAGTGAGAATAATAAAGGGTTAATAATAATAATATTTTATGGGAAAATTTTCAGCTGAAAATTTTGCCTATAAATATAATATTATAAACCCTATTTTTTCCTCAACCAAAAAGATTTACAAAACTATAATTCTCTCCATCTCCTCCTCCTTCATTACATCGTTTTCTTGGTGGATACCGGTGGAGTGCTTCACACTTGAGGAGAAGCTGTTAAGGATCTCCGTTCATCGTTCTTGGATCGCTATTAAAGACCTCCATCTTTCCATTAACGTAAATCTTCTTAAGGTAAACATACTGAACTACGAATTAAATATTATTTTTTTCGCATGGATCCTGCGGAGGGTTTCGTTTTTTTTTTAAGATTAAATTTACGTTTTCGCTGCGTTTATGTGCTAAAAACCCTTCAATGGCATCAGAGCTACTTGCGAAAAGTTTTTAATTCGTTTATGTGTTTAACTGTTTTCGATATATGAGCATGTACGTGATTCGCCATGATTTGATGTTGATATAATATGCTTATATATGTATGGGTCTAGTGTCCGATTTACACAAACGAATACCCTATTCCATAGGTAAACGAGCGTCGAAACAAAACTGATAGCTAAAGCTATCAACGACTCATATGTAAGGCGTTTGACGTCGTTTACTGCCCGTAAATAGTGATTCTTGTTTTTCTGATTTGATTCTGATTTTTCTGATTTTTGTCATATTTTCTTTTTATGATTAGATCATGGATAATATGATATGTTAAGATCAGATTATGTGTTTTAACATGATTTTATGTGTTGTATGAGCATGGTGGATGGTTATGGCCTTTCGACCTTAGTGTAATGGTTTTGGTTTTGGTTTTAAATACGACTTGCATGTCGTCAATCTTTGTAATCATAAATCTCGAATGTAACTCGAGTTATTCTTGTAAGTTCATTAGAGTAGTTTTACTTTCAATCATGTAATGTAATTGAAGACTCAAGAAGGCTATTCAATGGAGGTGATACAAAGAAGAAGACGAGGCATACAAGAAGTCTAAACAAAGAAGAAGACTTATGTAATAAGTAGTTGTATTTATTTCCATCACAAAAGGGAAGTAGGACTCTTGAAAAAGATGAGGTGATTCTACGTATGGGCAATGGAGCAAGGGTTACGGCCATATCTGTAGGATCATTTAGTTTACATATGCCTACGGGCAAGACTATTATTTTGAATAATTGTTATTACGTTCCCTCTATTGTGAGGAATATTTTTTCTATTCCTATATTGGATGTGGATGGTTTTTCATTTATTATTAAGAATAATGAATGTTCTATCCTTAGAGATAATGTTCTTTTTGGACGTGACATTTTAAATAATGGTCGGTATGTATGTGACGTAGAGCATGATTTACTTTAGATTGAACAAACTAATAAAAGAAAACGAGATGATGAAAATCTGACCTATTTATGGCACTGTAGGCTAGGTTATATTAGTGAAAATAGACTGCGGACATTGTATAAGGAAGGGTTACTTGACCCCTTTGATTTTGAATCATATCCTACACGCGAGTCTTGTCTATTGGGTAAAATGACCAAATCTCCATTTAGTGGATATGGAGAGAGGGCTGCAGATTTGCTAGGATTGGTACACACAGATGTATGTGGACCAATGTCTACACAAGCCATGGGTGGATTTCCGTACTTCATTACTTTCATAGATAATAGATCTAGATTCGGATATGTGTATTTGATGAAACACAAGTCTGGAGCCTTTGAAAAGCTCAAAGAATATAAACATGAAGTGGAGAAACAAACCAAACACAGTATTATAACTCTTCGATCAGATCGAGGTGGTGAATACTTGAATGGAGAGTTTCTAGATTATCTGAAAGAAAATGGTATAGTCTCCCAGTGTACTCCTCCATATACTCCACAGTTAAATGGGGTATCTGAAGGGAGAAATCGAACTTTGTTAGACATGGTTCGGTCCATGATGAGCTATGCGAATCTTCCAGTATTCCTATGGGGTTATGTATTGGAAACCTCAGCATATTTACTGAATAAGGTGCCTTCCAAATCTATTCCTCAAACACCATATGAGATATGGAAAGAAAGGAAACCGAGTCTTAAACACGTTAAGATTTGGGGATGTCCAGCTTATGTCAAGAAAGTTGACCCAGATAAGCTGGAATCTCGATCTATAAAATATAATTTTGTGGGATATCCTAAAGAGACTTTGGGGTATTACATTTACACCGATCATCGGGTGTTATGTCTCTAGACATGCTACCTTCTTGGAAAAGGAGTTTATCCTTGAAGGAAACAGTGGAAGCAAAATTAAACTTGATGAAATTCAAGAAGCACAAACTACTACGGATCAAGTGGAAACACCTGTTCAGACTGAACAATCTTTTGTGGAACAGCCCATTCGTAGGACAGGGAGAGTGTCTGGCTAACCTGAGAGGTATTATGGCCTTGTCATTGAGAATGATAATGAGTTGTCAATCATTGATGATGACAACCCTGTGACCTATAATGAGGCTATGAGTAGTGTTGACTCAGAGAAATGATATAGTGCCATGAAATCCAAAATGGAATCTATGTATACCAACCAAGTATGGACTCTGGTTGAGGCGCCTGAAGGTGTTAAGCCTATTGGGTGCAAGTGGGTATACAAAAGAAAGATTGGAGAAGATGGCCAGGTGGAGACCTATAAGGCCAGGCTCGTGGCAAAAGGATTCAAACAAAGGCAAGGGATTGACTTTGATGAAAAATTTTCGTCTGTAGCCCTCTTAAAATCAATTCGGATTTTGCTTGCGATTGCTGCTTACTACGACTATGAGATCTGGCAAATGGACGTGAAAACGGCCTTCCTCAATGGGGAACTTGAGGAGGAAGTGTATATGACACAACCAGAGGGTTTTCTTTCCAAGGGAAATGAACACATAGTGTGTAAGCTACTGCGAACCATATATGGTTTAAGGCAAGCTTCTCGTAGATGGAACATCCATTTTGATGAGACAATCAAAGAGTTTGGTTTTATCAAAAACATAGATGAACCATGTGTCTACAAGAAGGTTAGTGGGAGCGCGGTAACATTTCTTGTATTGTATGTGGATGACATACTTCTTATAGGGAATGATATACTGATGCTACAATCAATCAAAGTATGGCTATCAAAGAACTTTACCATGAAGGACTTGGGAGAAGCATCCTACATTCTCGGTATGAAGATCTATAGAGATTGATCTAGAAGAATGATAGGTCTTACCCAGGGTACATACATCCAGAAAGTGCTTAAAAGGTTTAGCATGGAAAACTCCATAAGAGGTCTCATACCGATGAGCCATTGAGTGTCCCTTTCCGAAAAAATGTCTCCTAAGACACCTGAGGAAAGAGAGCGTATGAGTAAGATTCCTTATGTTTCAGCAATAGGATCTATCATGTACGCGATGTTGTGTACAAGGCCTGATGTTGCTTATTCAATTAGTGTGACGAGCAGATATCAGTCCAATCCAGGTGAAGACCACTGGAAATCAGTGAAAAACATCCTTAAGTACTTGCGAAGGACTCAAGACATTTTTCTTGTTTTTGGTGGTGAATCTAAGTTGAAAATAGAGGGTTATACTGACTCTAGTTTTCAATCAGAAAGTGATAGCAAATCCATGTCAGGGTACGTGTTTACTCTGAATGGTGGTGCAATTCAGATTGTTGAAAGAGGAGATGTCAAAGTCGAGAGAGTTGACACACATAATAACGTAGCAGACCCACTGACAAAGCCACTTTCTCAGAGTCACTTTGATCGTCATAAAGATAAGATGGGTATTAGATACCAGAGTGATTGGCTTTAGTACAAGTGGGAGATTGAAAGAGATATGTCCTAAGTCCAATCATGTATGAGGATTTAGGAATAAGTTTTATGTAATCTATTTTGATTTCATTGATATTAATAAAAGGCTTGTTTTGTTTTTATTGCGGGCTCTATCTATTTAAATGTTTAAATAAGATATACCATATTTTAGAGTAAAGCTTTTTATGGATTGTGATGAGATCATAATAATGAGACTTAAAAGATGATAACTCTAAACTTAAATAGTTCCTGGTTGTAGGATTACTAACTGGTAATTAATAATCCGCAAAGATCGGTACATACTATGATTGCTTCATTATGAAGGATGTTTGTTCTCATAGATATTTGTGTGGTGACACTATAGCTAGTATGTAGGTGCTTATTATAGAATAAGTTCACTGAACATGACTCACACAGCTGAACAATTGATGGAGTTCACTCACGTGTCAGCAGTTGTTCACATAGTGATAGTTGTACAAGTATCCTTAGATTTGAGGTCATCATAGTCATCTTCTGTACAATGAACTATGCTTTGGTTTAGTTCTTAGTCTCTAGGGACAATTATAAGGGCTCTACTGAGTATAGGAATTTGTACACGAAGATAGTGTATGATCAATTGTTACAACCGATATTTTCGTGTAATATTATTTGTGGTTTAGGTATAATATTAAAGCCGAAAGTAAATATGATTCAATGATTGCACGTTGGTGTTAGTGAGAATTTCTGCATTATAAAATTTTTATGTATAGTATATGATTTTTTTTCAAAGCAAAAGTTTATTTATTTCCTTTATTTTGATTTGTAAGGAATATTCTAAGCCTTGGAGAAATTTTCTTTTAAAAGATATTTTGTTCACAAATTTTGAAAGTGATTTTATAAAATCTCTAAAAATCTAAATTATTTTATGGTATAAATTTTATAATTTTTGAACTTTTATTTTATTATATAAAAATAAATCTTCAAAAATTAGTTGCTTATTAATTATCAAATTACATGGTTACCCTTGCATGCAAATTCTCTTCTATTCAACTTAAAGGGCTAAAAAGACAATTCCAACCCCACTAACTCTTATTTTACTAGCTAAATTACTTCTTTGTCCTTGCATGCAAAATGACCTAAGTATGTTGGAAGGTTATTCTTGACAATTCTCATTTCCACTCACTTATTTTAATCAATCAAAATCATAAAAACCAAAATGCAAAGTGTTGTGATCATTCACCCCACTCTACACTCCACCCTCACCTCACTCTCTCTCCCTCTCCTCTCGGCTCCTCCTCCCTCTCGGCAATCTCCATAGCCGAGGCCCCCCATCCCCTTCTTTTCTTCATTCTTTCACTCCAACATTCATCTTATATTCAAGTAATCTTACTCCCTACATGTTATTCATATATATTTCAAAAAGCTTAGAGTGAAAATTTGAGTTTTAATCTTTCATGTCTTAGTTTAATTAGAACTCAAAATACAATCTTGATTCTCATGGATTTAAGGTTGTATTATTTAGGGAACTACAAGTAATGGTGAAATGCCAAGTCAAGAGAGTGAAGCTCTTATTTTTAATGACCATTTCCCTTCCATTTCATTCGGCCATGACCATAAGGGAGCCGAATGAATGGTTCTTAGTGGTGTCTTGTTGCCTTGTTCAATTCTTGTATATTTTGTGGTAATGGCATGAATTTTGTAGTGAAAACTTGATGAAACCCTTTGCATGCTAAGTGATCATCTAGATATAGCTTATGCTAGGCTTGCATGTCGATTTCATGGTAGAATATATTTAGAAAATATGTTGTTTGGTTTGTAAAACCCGAAGTCATGCATGCATGTAGATTTCTCTTGGAATGTTGGAAGATTTTGATCATTTGGAAAGATTTTGTTAGTAAGCTTTAATTTCAGTAGGGATAAGGTATTAATCTTGATTAGTGTTCCTTGATATGTGGTAATAATTTGTATATATATTTTATAAAAATACATAACTTGTTATTTTCAAAAACTCGATGACTTGTAGATTGTGTAATGTGATTTCCTTTATTTTGCTATGATACACCTTAGGTAAGGATGATCTCCAATAATATTATTTTGAGTGTAAGGGAGTTATTTCAGTGGACCACCATAGTTAAGTCATGATTTGGGTATTTGGGTTGATGGTGGTTGAGTTTGTCAAGTAGAAACTTGGAGAAAGGAGAGTCTTAGTTTCTGCAGAAAATCAGTTTAGTACCCTGAGGTTTAGAGTGAGTTTTGACCATGTCATTGTTGTGCACTTTGAGACCCAAGCCATCAGAAGCTAGTATTAGGAGTATATAAAAGGTTTTAGGTGTTGGTTGGAGGTTTATAAGTCGTTTGATTAGGTGCACAAGTGAAATCACAAAATCTGTCCAGCAGGGGACAGTTTTGTTGCAACTTAGAAATAGGAAGTTTTGACCATGTCATGGGTAGGCCCTAATTAGGCCCTATTGGGCCTTAGTTAGAGGGAGTGTCAGAGAAGTTTTTTCAGCCATAGTTCACAAAATACGAGTTAGAACCATGTGTCACAAGTTAATTCAAATCAAGGCATTTTCTGCCTAGAAAAAAACAGGAGAACCTTAGACTTTGAGCTTAGGCCCAAGGAGGCCCAAGCTAGAACCTTGAGCCACATCAAGTTTGGAAGATGCCTTATGGTCAGAAGAGTCTAGTGTAAAAGTTTTGGAGGTAAACTTGTAGTTTAAGGGTATCTAATGCACTCAAGAAACCATAGATGTCATTCTGAAATTTACTCCAGTGAGCACTTCCACTTATCATATACTTTTAGAGCAATTATGAGTAAGATCTAGGTTGACCACTATAGTTGCAAGATAGTATAAAGCCAGTAGAATAAAAGGCCCAAGTGAGGGTCAATAGGTTTTGGATAGTTTAGTAAAGCCACATCGAGTTAGAAAGCCGAAATTTGGAGACTTTGTCTAAGTATAGCGACTAAGTGACTTAAGTTGTGAGTCGAGATCATCCAAGCCTAGTGTTGCATTATGGTGTATGTGGTATTATTTGGTATTAAAATATGATATGTGAGTATATGTGGCTATGTGTACAATTATATCTATAAGGTGAATATAAATTGCGTGCATATAGGTCTAAGTGCCATTTGTGTTGTAAATAGGTTGAGTTGGTGAGAATATAATATAATGAGGTTATTATTAATTGTGTAGGATCTCGAGACGAGGGTAAAATTGCCATAAAGGTTGAGTGAAGCTTCCAGTTGCTCCTACCAGCCAGACCAGACCAGCCTTTCTCCAGGCAAGTGATTCAACCTGTCTTTCGTATTCACTGCAAATAGATCATATATATTGACGCGATTATCCTCAGTCATTTTGATATACTTGAACCAAGCGTTTCTTAAGTTTATCTTTGAATTATATAGAAATGCCATGAACCCTCAAGTACGTATTGTAAGTAGATCAAAAGTCTTATTATGATAGTATATCAAAGTAATTGGAATGCCATAAAGAGTTGTTATAATACTTGATTGATCCTCTTGATTAACATGTTAATGATTCCTAAAGTAATGATTTCTCACCCTCTGATGTTTGAACCCCTATAGAACTTTACCTTGATACCTAAAAGCCAGATATTCATCAAAGTTATCCATAATTGATTGATACCCCTCTTTATTACCCTAAAGTTTAACAATCCTGATGTACCTTGAGCTAAAGATCATTTCTTCATACCTTAACACCCTTAGTATTCATAAAGCTTATCTTCTTGATGTTCTAGCACTTGTACCTTGTCGGAAAACCATTGCTTTAAGCCTAGTTTGGCATTACCACTTCATAATATCCAATAGCCTTGCTAAATTTCCTTGTCCAAGTTTTTGTATATGGAAACCTTTCAGTTACCCTAATAGAGTAAAGTCTAGTGGATCATGGCCCTGAGATTTAATATCGTATTTCCAGTGTTTCAAGTTGATCTATAATCCTTTGATAAAAATGATTACTGTTTAAAGAGATTTTGTTATAAATCGGCATCAGTTTTAAAATGATTAAAATGTGGATTTTCAGTCCCAAAGGGGGATAAATGTTTTCTTTGAATAGTGGATCTGGACTGAGACGCGAGTCATTTCCACACTTATATTGTAGGCTTAAAAGTTTCTTAGGGATCCCATTAACGTTTTAGAACCCAGCGAGGTTCGGGATTACTCCGCGGCTGATCACCGGCTGTAATCCGTAGCGTCATTAAATGATTTTGATTAAGATATGATTTTGAAAATGTTTTGATACAAGCAAATGATGCCATCACCCAAAGTTTTATCTCTTGTTATTATTGGTTATGTCTTCATATTGTCATTATTTAATATATATCTCGATTTATGTTTATATCATATTGTTTAGCACTTGTTGAGCATCTGGCTCACTCCTTGCTTTACCCTGATATTACAGCTAACAGCTATGGTTAGATTCAAGCAGACTGCACGTAAGACCTGTGACGCTGATGCGTATGTTCGAGCTCAGGTAGAATAAGAGATAGTTTTGTGTGAGGAATCAATATTAAAATCAGTTGTAATAGATGGTAGTGTTGGGCTGTTCCAAACCCTAAACTGTAAGATCTTGGATTTGGTTATGTTTACTTTCTTTTAAATATTGTATTAGTTATATTTATTTTGTTGGTTAAGTTGGGGGTGTGACAGGTGTTGGTATCAGAGCTACGGTTTAGAGTCCCTGGATAGCCCAAATAGGTTATAAGACATATGTATAGGCTATAGATAATATGCGAGAGAGTAGGTTAAGTTAATTTATTATTAATACTCCTCTTATTGGTTTGTCAGCAAAGGGCGCATTCCTCGACACCCTCTGGGTCGGACGACACTATTGCTTTCTCCGTGTATGCTGAGTCGAGGCGCGAGTTTGACATGCTTCAGGGCCAGTACGATCGACTGATAGATCGACTAAAGAACGTGTATCCGGACAGCCGAAACTATGAAGGGAAGCCTAAGGATCAGATGACTGCAAGACTTGAGACCTTGGTTCAGTACGTCAACACTAAGCTTGAGGAGATGCCAGCGCACCGGGACCGCACCAGCCAGTATGTCATCCAGATGGTGGCAGATGAGCTCTAGAGCATTGTAAAGACACTTCAAGAGGAGAAGACTAGCAAGCCCCGTTCTGATGGAGTGGAGCCTTAGTTCTTTCCATTTACCTTTTCATGTTGTTGTACTATCAGACTTCGTAGAATTCCCAGTTGTTTCCTTTAAATAAGCCTGTTGTTCCTAGAATCAGACTTTGTCCTAATCCTGATGTATTGTGACCTTTAAATTTCAATAATCATGCACTATCATTCCATTTGCTCTCAATTGTTATTTTACGCTTTTATGCATCGCCATATATTGCTTAATTTGAAACTTGACCTCATATGTAAATAAGAATGCCATGCGATACCCTCAAATTATTTTATCATTCATATCTGTTTTGACATAACTCTTATTTCAGGATCATGCCTCCCAAAAGGAAGAACCCAACAACCACATCTACCACAGACCCAAATATTCTTCGACTACTGGAAACTTTGCAACAGCAAACCAATGCTATAGCTCAACAACAACTAACTCTTCAACAACGAATTGAAAACTAAGATAACCGTGAACCACACCAACCACCCGAACCACCAGTACCACCTAGACCAGTTGTCACTTTCAAGGCATTTCAGAATGTGAATCCACCTGCATTTCATGATACCACTGATCCAGTAATAGCTAACACATGGATTAAGGAAATGGAAAGGGCTTTTGAGTTGGTACAATTAGGAGATGATCAGAAGACACCATATGCTACTTACTTCTTGAAGGGCGAAGTCATCTATTGGTGGCAATCAGTAAAGGCTATGGAAGCAACTCAGCAGGTTTCTTGGGAGAGATTTAAGAAATTATTTCTGGAAAAGTATTACCCTAAGTACATGCAGAATCAGATGGAGCTTAAATTTCTTGAGTTGAAGCAAGGGAACATGACTGTACTGGAGTATGAGAAGAAGTTCACTGAGTTGTCAAGGTTTGTGACAAAGTATACCAGCACTGAGGAAGAAAAAGCGAAGAAATTTCAACAAGGATTAGAGCCTTGGATCAGAGATAGAGTGGCTATGTTTGAGCTTGAAACCTATGCGGGAGTAGTACAGAAAGCTGCTCTAATTGAGAATAATGGGATGCAGTCAAGGAAGGAAAGGGATAACAAGAAGAGAAATGTTCCATTTTATGGAGAAAAGTCTGAAGCTGGAAATTCACAAGATCGGAATGTAAAAAGGATTGGATTCCATAAGGGAGGAAATTTTCAAAAGAAAGGGAACTTGGGAAAAAGGCAAGAATCAAAGGGGAACAACCAGGCAAGCCAAGGAGAAGTTGGAGAAAACAGGTTCCAGAAACCAAAATGCAAGCACTGTGGAAGAAGGCACCCCGGAGTGTGTAATAAACTGAGCATAACATGCTATAGGTGTAACCAGAAGGGACATTTGGCAAATGAGTGCAAGATGTCGAAGCCAGGAGTTACATGTTACAAATGTGGAAAGACTAGACACATAGCTAGGGAGTGCAAGGCAACCGGACCCGTCAAAGCTCTAATGAATATGGCAAGTACTAGTGCAAGCGTGCCAGTCGAAGTATTGGCATTACCTCCACCACCTACAACAACCCCGCAGGCAATAGCAAGGACATTCGATCTGAAGATGAAGGATGCTGTTCAGAATTCTGAGGTGATAGCAGGTACACTTTTACTCAATAATGTCAAAGCTAAAGTATTGATTGATTCGGGAGCAACAAGATCTTTCATATCAGAAACTTTTGTTGATAAACTTCAATGTGATAAAATGGTTATGAGCGAGGTAGTAAATGTGGTAATTGCGAACCAGGAGAAGATTCCTGTGAATCAATTATGTCCAAAGTGTGAGATTGATATTTCGGGGTATAAGTTTTCAGCCGACTTGATACTCTTCAAGTTGGGAGAGTTTGATATAATTTTAGGAATGGATTGGTTAGGAAAGAATAATGCCCAGATTAATTATAAGACCAAGAAAGTGTATTTAAAGACGAAGAGTGGAGAGAAGGTAGTATTTAAGGGGCAGAGGCAAGAGCAATTGTTTCTTACAATCGTTCAGGCTAAGAAGCTACTTAGAAAAGGTTGTGAGTCTTTCCTAGGTTATGTAGTGGATTCAGAAAAAGGCAGTCCCAGCATAGAAGATATTCCCGTACTTAACGAGTTTCCCGATGTGTTTCCAGATGATCTGTCAGGCTTACCACCAGATCGACAAATCGAGTTCGAGATCAACCTTGCTCCAGGCACGGAAACCAGTTTCAAAGGCCCCATATAGGATGGCACCAGCAGAAATGAAAGAGTTGGCGAGCCAGCTACAAGAATTGTTGGATAAAGGAGTGATACGGCCAAGTACGTCGCCATGAGGAGCACCTGTTCTGTTTGTAAAGAAGAAAGATGGAAGTATGCGGCTATGTATAGATTATCGGGAGTTGAATAAGGTAACGATTAAGAACCGCTACCCTGCTACCAAGAATAGATGACCTTTTTGACCAGCTGAAGGGAGTAAAGTGCTTTTTAAAGATTGACTTGAGATCGGGATACCATCAATTAAAGATCAAGTAAGAAGACATTCCCAAGACAACATTCAGGACCAGATACGGACATTATGAATTCTTAGTAATGCCGTTTGGATTGACTAATGCCCCGGCCGCATTTATGGATCTGATGAATCGGGTATTTAAAAAGTATTTGGACAAGTTCGTAGTGGTATTCATTGATGACATCCTTATTTATTCTAAGTCGGAAGAAGAACATAAGCAGCACCTCTGGACAGCATTAGAGATACTTCGGCAAGAGAAGTTGTATGCCAAGTTTTCCAAATGTGAGTTTTGGTTCAAGAAAGTTCAATTCTTGGGACACGTCATTGGAGATGAAGGAGTTAAAGTAGATCCGGCAAATATTGAGGTGGTTATGAGTTGGGAGAGGTTAAAGACACCTACGGAAGTGCGAAGTTTTCTAGGTTTGGCAGGGTACTATAGAAGGTTTGTCAAGGATTTTTCGAAAATCGCCACGCCATTGACCAAGTTAACCCGAAAAGAATCAGAAGTTCGAATGGAGTGCAGAATGTGAGGATAGCTTTCAAGAGTTGAAACAGAGATTGGTAACCGCTCCCGTGTTAGTACTACCAGATGACCAAGGGAACTTTGTGATATTCAGCGACGCTTCACATAAGGGATTGGGCTGTGTGTTAATGCAACACAGTAAGGTGATCGTGTATGCGTCAAGATAGTTGAAACCGCATGAGTTGAAGTACCCGACGCATGATTTGGAACTAGCCGCCATAGTGTTCGTACTTAAGATTTGGAGACATTACCTTTACAGAGAGAAGTGTTAGATCTACACAGATCTTAAGAGTTTAAAGTACATTTTCACTCAGAAGGAGCTCAATATGAGGTAAAGGAGATGGTTGGAATTGATCAAGGACTACGATTGCTCGATAAATTACCATCCGGGAAAGGCGAATGTTGTGGCCGATGCATTAAGTAGAAAGGAAAGATTAAATATGATGGCAACACCAAAGGAATTGTCTGAAGAGATTAAGAAATTGGTTTAGAACTTTGTGATTGTGGAATAGTTAAGAAGTTTATCGTGCAATGACTTTTCAGCCAACATTAGTGGAAAAGATAAAGAAATGTCAGGAATAGGTAATGGAGAAAAGGAAGAATCAACTAACTGGAGAAGAGATTAGTACTCAAAAGGATGAGCAAGGGATACTAAGATTTTCCTCAAGAATTTGGATTCCTCATGTACCTGAATTGAAGAACTGAAATCCTACTAGAAGACCACAATTCAAAATTTTCAATCCACCCGAGAAAGCACTAAGATGTATCGTGACTTAAAGCAGAATTTTTGGTGGCCAAATATGAAGCGAGACAGTGGCGGAATGGGTTGCGAAAGTGTTATACTTGTCAGAAAGTGAAGGCAGAACATCAACGACCAAGCAGGATTAATTCAGCCCCTAAAGATTCCAGAATGGAAATTGGAAAATATTGCTATGGACTTTATAGTGGGACTACTGCGAACGAAATCCGTTCATGACGCTATATGGGTGATAGTTGATCATCTTACGAAGTCGGCGCATTTTCTTCCAATTAATGAGAAGTCATCATTGGACAAATTGGGTCATCTGTACGTGTGCAAAATCGTACTAAGGCATGGAGTACCCGTATCGATAGTTTCAGACAGAGATCCCCGATTTAACTCAAGATTCTGGAAGCAATTTCAAGAAAGTCTTGGCACGAAATTGAACATGAGCACGGCGTACCACCCGCAGACCGATGGTCAAAGCGAAAGACAATTCAAACAATCAAAGACATGTTGCGCAGTTGTGCAATCGATTTTGCATGAAGTTGGGATGACCACTTTACCATTGATTGAATTCTCTTACAACAATAGCTATCACTCCAGTATTGGCATGCCACCATACGAAGCTTTGTACAGATGAAAATGTAGATCTCCGACAAGTTGGGATGAAGTAGGAGAAGGAAGGATTCTAGGCTCGGAATTGGTGCAACAGTTGCATGACACAGTCAAGTTAATTCAGAGAAGGTTGCTTGCTGCTCAAGATAGGAAGAGGAAGTATGCAGACCCAGCACGTAAGGATGTTCGATTCCAAGTAGGCGAAGCCGTTTTGTTGAAGGTGTCACCAAGAAAAGGGTTGTCTAGATTTGGCAAGAAAGGAAAGTTAGCACCTAGATATATAGGTCCTTTTGAAATTTTGAGTCAAGTGGGGAAGGTAGCCTACGAGTTAGCCTTACCACCTCAGTATCAGCATGTCATAATGTGTTCCATGTGTCGTTGCTTAAGAAGTACAATCCTGACGCCAGCCATGTGATAGAATATGAACCTGTAGAAATTCAGGAAGACCTGTCATTTGTGGAGCAACCCTGTCAAAATACTCGACTGGCAAGAGAAGAGTCTTAGAAACAAGTCAGTAAAGTTAGTAAAAGTACTTTGGAGGAACCCTAGGGTCGAAGAATCGACTTGGGAGTTAGAGTCTGATATGCGTTCCCGGTATCCTCATCTGTTCTCTTAGATTCTGGGGACAGAATCCCTTAAGGGGGAGAGGATGATACGACCGGCATTTTCGTGTAATATTATTTGTGGTTTAGGTATAATATTAAAGCCGAAAGTAAATATGATTCAATGATTGCATGTTTGTGTTAGTGATAATTTCTGCATTATAAAATTTTTATGTGTAGTATATGATTTTTTTCAAAGCAAAAGTTTATTTATTTCCTTTATTTTGATTTGTAAGGAATATTCTAAGCCTTGGATAAATTTTCTTTTAAAAGATATTTTGTTCACAAATTTTGAAAGTGATTTTATAAAATCTCTAAAAATCTAAATTATTTTATGGAATAAATTTTATAATTTTTGAACTTTTATTTTATTATATAAAAATAAATCTTCGAAAATTAGTTGCTTATTAATTATCAAATTACATGGTTACCCTTGCATGCAAATTCTCTTCTATTCAACTTAAAGGGCTAAAAAGACAATTCCAACCCCACCAACTCTTATTTTACTAGCCAAATTACTTCTTTATCCTTGCATGCAAAATGACCTAAGTATGTTGGAAGGTTATTCTTGACAATTCTCATTTCCACTCACTTATTTTAATCAATCAAAATCATAAAAACCAAAATGCAAAGTGTTGTGATCATTCACCCCACTCCACACTCCACCCTCACCTCACTCTCTCTCCCTCTCCTCTCGCCTCCTCCTCCCTCTCAGCAATCTCCATAGCCTGAGGCCCCCATCCCCTTCTTTTCTTCATTCTTTTACTCAAACATTCATCTTATATTCAAGTAATCTTACTCCCAACATGTTGTTCATATATATTTCAAAAAGTTTAGAGTGAAAAGTTTGAGTTTTAATCTTGCATGTCTTAGTTTAATTAGAACTCAAAATACAATCTTGATTTTCATGGATTTAAAGTTGTATTATTGAGGGAACTACAAGGAATGGTGAAATGCCAAGTCAAGAGAGTGAAGCTCTTGTTTTTAATGGCCATTTCCCTTCCATTTCATTCGGCCATGATCATAAGGGAGCCGAATGAATGGTTCTTAGTGGTGTCTTGTTGCCTTGTTCAATTCTTGTATGTTTTGTGGTAATGGCATGAATTTTGTAGTGAAAACTTGATGAAACCCTTTGCATGCTAAGTGATCATCTAGATATAGCTTATGCTAGGCTTGCATGTCGATTTCATGGTAGAATATATTTAGAAAATATGTTGTTTTGGTTTGTAAAACCCGAAGTCATGCATGCATGTAGATTTCTCTTGGAATGTTGGAAGATTTTGATCATTTGGAAAGATTTTGTTAGTAAGCTTTAATTTCAGTAGGGATAAGGTATTAATCTTGATTAGTGTTCCTTGATATGTGGTAATAATTCGTATATATATTTTATAAAAATACATAACTTGTTATTTTCAAAAACTCGATGACTTGTAAATTGTGTAATATGATTTCCTTTGTTTTGCTATGTTGCACCTTAGGTAAGGATGATCTCCACTAAGATTATTTTCAGTGTAAGGGAGTTAGTTCAGTGGATCACCATAGTTAAGTCATGATTTGGGTATTTTGGTTGTTGGTGGTTGAGTTTGTCAAGTAGGAACCTTGGAGAAAGGAGAGTCTTAGTTTCTGCAGAAAATCAGTTTAGTACCCTGAGGTTTAGAGTGAGTTTTGACCATGTCATTATTGTGCAGTTTGAGGCCCAAGCCACCAGAAGCTAGTATAAGGAGTATATAAAAGGTTTTAGGTGTTGGTTGGAGGTTTATAAGTCGTTTGGTTAGGTGCACAAGTGAAATTATAAAATCTATCCAGCAGGGGACAGTTTTGTTGCAACTTAGAAATAGGAAGTTTTGACCATGTCATGGGTAGGCCCTCATTAGGCCCTATTGGGCCTTAGTTAGAGGGAGTGTCAGAGAAATTTTTCCAGCCATAGTTCACAAAATATGAGTTAGAACCATGTGTCACAAGTTAATTCAAACCAGGGCATTTTCTGCCCAGAAAAACAGGGGAACCTTGGACTTTTAGCTTAGGCCCAAGGAGGCCCAAGCTAGATCCTTGAGCCACATCAAGTTTGGTAGATGACTTATGGTCAGAAGAGTCTAGTGTAAAAGTTTTGGAGGTAAACTTGTAGTTTAAGGGTATCTAACGCACTCAAGAAACCATAGATGTCATTCTGAAATTTACTCCAGTGAGCACTTCCACTTATCACATAGTTTTAGAGAACTTATGAGTACGATCTAGGTTAACCACTATGGTTGCAAGATAGTACAAAGCCAGTAGAATAAAAGGCCCAAGTGAGGGTCAATAGGTTTTGGATAGTTTAGTAAAGGCACATCGAGTTAGAAAGCCGAAATTTTGGAGACTTTGTCTAAGTATAGCGACTAAGTGACTTAAGTTGTGAGTCGAGATCATCCAAGCCTAGTGTTGCATTATGGTGTATGTGGTATTATTTGGTATTAAAGTATGATATGTGAGTATATATGGCTATGTGTATAATTATATCTATAAGGTGAATATAAATTGCGTGCATATAGGCCTAAGTGCCATTTGTGTTGTAAATAGGTTGAGTTGGTGAGAATATAATATAATGAGGTTATTTATTAATTGTGTAAAATCTCGAGACGAGGGTAAACTTGCCATAAAGGTCGAGTGAAGCTTCCAGTTGCTCCTACCAGCCAGACCAGACTAGCCTTTCTCAAGGCAAGTGATTCAACCTGTCTTTCGTATTCACTGCAAATAGATCATATATATTGATGCGATTATCCTGAGTCATTTTGATATACTTGAACCAAACGTTTCTTAAGTTTATCTTTGAATTATATAGAAATGCCATGAACCCTCAAGTACGTATTGCAAGTAGATCAAAAGTCTTATTATGATAGTATATCAAAGTAATTGGAATGCCATAAAGAGTTGTTATAATACTTGATTGATCCTCTTGATTAACATGCTAATGATTCCTAAAGTACTGATATCTCACCCTCTGATGCTTGAACCCCTATAGAACTTTACCTTGATACCTAAAAGCCAGATGTTCATCAAAGTTATCCATAATTAATTGATACCCCTCTTTATTACCCTAAAGTTTAACAATCCTGATGTACCTTGAGCTAAAGATCATTTCTTCATATCTTAACACCCTTAGTATTCATGAAGCTTATCTTCTTGAAGTTCTAGCACTTGTACCTTGTCAGAAAACCATTGCTTTAAGCCTAGTTTGGCATTACCCCTTCATAATATCCAATAGCCTTGCTAAATTTCCTTGTCCAAGTTTTTGTATATGGAAACCTTTCAGTTACCCTAATAGAGTAAAGTCTAGTGGACCATGGCCCTGAGATTTAATATCATATTTCCAGTGTTTCAAGTTGATCTATAATACTTTAATAAAAATGATTACTGTTTAAAGAGATTTTGTTATAAATCAGCATCAATTTTTAAAATGATTAAAATGTGGATTTTCAGTCCCAAAGGGGGATAAATGTTTTCTTTGAATAGTGGATCTGGACTGAGACGCGAGTCCTTTCCACACTTATATTGTAAGCTTAAAAGTTGCCTAGGGATCCCATTAACGTTTTAGAATCCAGCGAGGTTCGGGATTACTCCGTGGCTGATCACCGGCTGTAATCCGTAGCGTCATAAAATGATTTTGATTAAGATATGATTTTGAAAATGTTTTGATACAAGGAAATGATGCCATCACCCAAAGTTTTATCTCTTGTTATTATTGGTTATGTCTTCACATTGTCATTCTTTAATATATATCTCGATTTATGTTTATATCATATTGTTTAGCACTTGTTGAGCATTTGGCTCACTCTTTGCTTTACCCTGATATTACAGCTAGCAGCTATGGTTAGATTCAAACAGACAACACGTAAGACCTGTGACGCTGATGTATATGTTCGAGCTCAGGTAGAATAAGAGATAGTTTTGTGTGAGGACTCGATATTAAAATCACTTGTAATAGATGGTAGTGTTGGGCTATTCCAAACCCTAAACTGTAAGATCTTGGATTTGGTTATGTTTACTTTCTTTTAAATATTGTATTAGTTATATTTATTTTGTTGGTTAAGTTGGGGGTGTGACAACTTTATTGTGCTGCATCAATACACATCCTATTCCCCTATGAGAAGCATCACTATAAATTACAAAACCTCTTTAATACCTTCAAAGTGATAAAGCAGGTGCTGTAACCATTCTTTCATTTAACTTCGCAAATATTTCTTCATCCTTCTCCATTTCATATAAACTTCTTGTTTTTTCCTGGTTAGCTTCGTCAAAAGTATTGCATCTTTCAAGAAGTCCCGAACAAATTTTTAATAATAACTGCTCCATGGTGAAACTATTTATTTTCATTGATGTTTTTGGTCTTTCTTTATCTGTAGTAACTTTAATTTCTACTGGATCTCCTTTGGGCTCCGCCTTACTGACTATTTATGCTTTCTACCCTCAAAACTTTCACCTTGTAAATTTTTTTTCATACAACTTTTTTTTTCTTCGACTTCCCAGATATCATTAAATTCCTGCATGGTCCTTCTTTGACTTTAAGTAACATAATATAACTTATCTGAATCTTCCTTCAAGATTTTGTTCATCAAGTTTAAATATTACTAGTGTATCGGTTAATCCAAATGGCAATACTAAAAATTTATAGAAGCAATACTTAGTTTTTAAAAATTATCCTTGATATGTCCATAGGTTCAATCTCCAATTGATAACATCCAAATCTTGGAAAATACTTTGCTTCTTTCATCTGGTCAAATAAATCATTAGTTTGAGGTAACAAATGCTTGCTGTTGATAGTAAACTTATTGAGCTTTCACTAGTCGACGCATAATCTCATACTTCCATTTTCTTATTAACAATTAGTACAGGTGCACTTCATGGTATACACTGGGTCTAATCGCTTCTTTTTCTAGCATTTCTTGCATCTGCTTGGCTAACTTCCTCATTTTAACTGGTGCCATTTTGTGTAAGGCCTTCGTCACTAGTTTCGTCTCAGGTGTTACGTCGATCGCGAGCTTCATTTTTCTATCGGGAGGTAATGTTGATAACTCATCTGGAAACATATCTTGAAACTTCTTAATTGCTATAAAATCTTCAAATTTTGTTTGCTTCTGACTGTTATTTATCTCATAATCTCCATAATGCTCACATCTTGATCACCATAATCATTGTTAACAAATTCTTTACCCTCCTTTTTCTTTTATGCCTCATAATATTCTCATTTAATGTCTTCAGGACTATCTTTTCATAACGACGGTTCGTCTGGACATCATGCTTACGTAGTTAATCCATTCCTTAGAATAACGTCAAGTCCTCATATCTCAAATGATATCAATTCTCCACAACTTATTGCCAGAAATTTCAATTTCACCATTAGTACTTGCTTACTTAACAAATACACGTTCTTGAAGTTGCTAGTCCTTTAGTCCTAATCTTATTAATTCAACGGGTAAATCATCTTATCAACAATACCTTGGGGAAAATAAACAATCAAGTTGCTTCCACATCTCTCAATACTTTAACGCATAAGGTGTTCACCGTAATCATCTATGTCATCACGTCCGTATTCTGAATAACATATTTTACAGATAACTCGCAAACTCTCGCTCTTGGAGATGTATTCCTTATTGGAGTAGATTCCCTCGACTCCTAGTGCATCCCTGACTGGGCTAGTGATTTGCAATTCTCGCCATATGGCCTTGTTTTCCTTCCATGCGTGAGAGGTAGATGGAAGTTTGCCCGCTTTGTTCAAAATACGTTGATTTTTGTTTGAAAAACTCTTGCATAGAACGACAGTACAACGAAACAACTAGAAGGATTCACAATTCAACAAAAATAAAAGGTGAAAAGAAAGAAGAAATAAGGATTTGAATATGAATGAGACAACCACATTGGTACTTAAGATGACCAGTCTTTCATACCCTATGGCATACAACACATGATTAGGTAGCGTCGCACCTGACACTTCGTCATCCCGACAAAGCGTCTCACCATAACACTGTTTGTCCCAATCAGAGAGCAAAAATTGAGGGGAACAATTTAAATTTGAAAGGAATGCAATATCCTCCTTTTTGATATCATCATAAGGAGTTTATTAAGAAAATAAATTCATATATTTTTAGAAATTAAAGAGGAATATACGCTATAACATTGAAGACAAGAACGACACCATTGGTCACCATCCATATTTCACTTGTATTCATCTTTCGAGCTTGTTCGATCATAATGGCATTCCCACCAGATAACTTCGAATTTCCTCTTTTTAATTTATAATAACCATGAATTATTCGACATAACGATCCTTTTGTTAATAATATTCTTCTTTTGGAAAACGTCTGAAAATCTTCCCGATCTTCTGCGATTACGCCCAGGCTCCTTTTAAATCAATGAGTTCTTTAAATTTTAATGGTCTCTGCAACTGGATGAATAATCACTCTGTATGCGAATTTTGTTATTAACCTTGTCAAACCGCTAGGAATAATCAACTTCTTCATAATCATGGGTTACTTTGTTCTCTAAATTAACAATACTAAGTCTAAAACAAACATCCTTCCAGGTAATCCGGGTCTTTTAACAAACAAGAAACTCAAGTAGCAACTTGACAACCAAGGTTTAAAACTTATTTTATTAATAAAGCCTTTGAAAATTTGTTAAGAAAATCTCTTTCGAGAGTTTGTTTAAGAAAATTTTGAAAATCGCACACTTGGTTGTCCTTACTATATGAGTTGGTTGTTGTCCTCCTTACCTATAACAAGGTATCAAATTAAAGAAACAATCACACAAAAGTCCATTAGCTTCAATCTATCTTTTATCCTTTATTGTGTCCATTTGCCTTCCTTAATCGATGAAAACTTCAATTTTCGTTGCATGTTATCTTATTCGTAGCTTCACATCAAAGCTTCCATACTGGTAATACTCCCAACATTATTGTTGCAGTAGTTAAGTAAAACATACTATCCAATAGTCAACAAATCGGTTGATGTCACATCACCTTATTACTATAAATATATTACATTATCATAACACCATTAATTAACTTCAAGAAAACTCTAAAACCATAGTCTCCTCTAACTCACTTTTCACTAATTATCTAATCCATTCCACAAGCTAGTCATGGGTGGCCTAATCACTAATGGCTTCTTTTAATCTGGTAACAATTATCCTTCGGAATACCTGAAGCTTTTTTCTAGTCTTCTTCTCACCTTTATTTATATCTCAAGTACTCACCATTTACTGTAACTTCCGAATCCATCCTCGTAGGTACTGTTGCTTCATAGAACAAGTTTTAAACCGAGGGTATAGAACAGGATGTAGGGTAAACTGAAGAGATACACTCACAATTGAATGTCCAGTAAAACAAAATAAGCAGATGGAGGTTCTTAAATAGATAGTCTCATATCAAGAGGTGGTAAAATAGCGTAGAATAGCTTGAAGAGGTGCAACTGTCGTAATGGAAGGTAATACCATTAATACTGATGAAGAAAAAGGTGCAAATCAAATATGAGAAAAGATAATGATCCTCGAACGGAAAATTCTAAATGATCAGATGATACAGAGAAATTAGGATCTGCCATTGCCGTTGCCTGGAAATCACGTCGCAAGTTAAGAATCCAGAATCGCAACACGAACCACACCGGGGACCTACTATACAATCGCACTTAACCTCACAACGTCCTATCTTTCTATTTCTTATTCCTAATCTTAACCCTCTACCCAATCTCGATAATCTAGGCTTGTCTCAGTGACTTATAACCTGTAGCTCTGATACCAACCTGTGTCGCCCTCCAAACCCGGGTCAGAAGTTTAGGGTCCACAACACATACACAATATATAAACCTGTATAAGAAATATTATTTGTAATGACCCTGCTTTACATAACCACGGACCGTAACAGGTTAAAGTATGAAAACAAGCCACAACCTTGACTTTTATTACAACGTACCGAATCCCAACTAATTTAACTTACAACGGATAATAAAATTATTCTCACAATCTTACTAACTCTCTATCGTATGAAGCTCCTTGCTAGCTCGATCCAACTCAACTGGAACCTTATCCCGCACTTTGGACTGAGGAACTTCACTATCATCCATATCCTTTTCAACTGTAAAATATATATAAAAAAAAGAATCGCAAGGGTGAGCTAACCAGCTCAGCAAGTCCTAACAGTGATAACTGAGGTTAAGCAATATTCAAATGGAATGATTCAGAAGAATCAAGTTTATTGTTAACAAACGCTAGAATTGGATATTCATTTTAAGTTTTTAAAACTAAGGTTAGGCTGCTGATCAGTCACGCACTAACCCCGAGCAAAGCACACAGCGCTGCTCTAATTACTGGATCCAAGTTACACATTGGCCTAACTTGACCATTGATTTGGTCTGACCACGAATCTGGTCCACATATAATAAAATTATCCAATTCTAAAGCAGTTCAATATGATAAACAATATAATTCAATAAAACAAGATCATAATCAATAGTGGTTAAACACTTGAATAAAAACGTAAGGAAACTCATGGATACCTCAAGGGTATATCCGGGTATGTATAAGAAACAGTTTTCAGTCTGTGAAAGGTTCAGGTATTAGATAAATAATGATTTTTCAAGGTATAGTTCTTTGATGTTATAAAGAATGGTTGGAGTATAAAAATTTCTGTGTTTTCAAACAATTTTGTTCTAGTGTTTGGTGTTTGGTAGTTATACATTTTGGGAGTAGTATCATATTTGTGTGGTTTGGTATCTGAAAATCAACGAAGGATGGTTTACAAAGAATAAGGTTTATGGCTCAAGATCAAGAAAAATCAGGGTTCAAGGTTAAATAGTTTACAGCACTTGCAATATAAAACATGAGTTATTTTGAATAATAGCGACATGTTATGAAATAGTTCAAAAATATATTTGCAATATATCTTGAAGAAAAGTTCAGAAGTACTTGCCTTACAGGGCTTTACACTATTACTGATCAACTCTGAGCCGACTCTGCCGCTCAGGCTTTAATATCTAACCACTAGATCACTCTGGATTCGACCTAAACACTTATGTCCCTTGATTGGAACCTTACTGAACTTTTTGACTGACCACCAATTATCTTTCGTCCAATGCCAATTATTGGGCATTCCGACTAGAACCTACAAGGTCGAAACACCCTAACTTAGATATTCGATTATGCTTGACATATCCTCGCTGACAATCTATCCGAACATTAATAAAACCCGACTCGTAACACATACAGTATTGCAATACAGGCATCAGTTAGGATTCACGTTCTCAAAAATCAATTCGGTGTTCGCTTTCAAAAAGTACGTATACTTGTTATCGTATGAAATTTGGGTTATTGGTTTTGGCAAAACGTTTCACTACATTGTACAATTCAGGTTTTGTATAAAACTTACGTTTATGTATATACTTATACTCGCTCAACGTCCCGATAATCCCCGGATACGCTTCCGTATTTTCGTAGTTCGATTTCCCAAAAATCAGGCAGCGTTTCCTTTGTTTATCGGACTACCCGTCGAAAGAATTCGACGTCAAATCTCAAACACAACAATCGTAACAATTTTCCAATCACTGCTTCAAACCAACAATATTAATCAAAATTCACACATTTTCAAATTCCAACTCAATCACAAATATTAATTATTACTCGTATTTTATTTTCCTTTATTTATTTTCAAAATATTAGGACTCAGATATATATCATCATCGTCCACCGTCCGCTCGTCAAAATTTATCGCGGACGGCGGTAAAATTTGTCGGTGCCCGATGTATTTCGGGTTTCCATACAAATTTCACCAATTAATCCGATAATAATTTCCCGAATAAAATAACATCTTATTTTTCACAAATAATACTCAATGGATTCCCTGCAGAAAAGAATTAAAACAAATAAAAATCACATCTCGACAAGAAACACGCGCAACACTCGCCCCAAACGGAAAGACAATCGGAGAACATAACGGAAAACACAGGCAACAACAACAATTAAGTCACAGCCGCACAGTTTCTCCCATACTCACACACATACTTATACATATACAAAAACTTAAACAAACACACAACATACACACATATATATACCAGAGTATATATAACAAGCCAAACAGGGAACAAAGGAATCGCCGGAAATCCGGCCCGAGAACCCCCCGGAAGGCGAGAAATCGAGCGAAACCGGGGAAGAACAGAGGGAAACGAAAGAATAGGGAATAAGATGGGTTCGAGAGAGCAAAAGGAAAAGAAAAACAGAGAATCGAAGGAGAGATAGTGAGCATAGCAGTGAAAAAAAAGGGGTTCAGTATATACATATTATTATTATTATTTTATTGATAATCTCCACCTGATTGCCACGTATTAGCCAAGTAAAGAATGTACATACACGTGTCCTGCTGGTTCCAGTGGTTCAGAAAATTCGCGAATTATCGAACCAAGTTGCGGGTAAAATAAACCCGAAAAATTATCAAAATAGTTTTAAAATATCACAAATAATTCATAATTATTAAAAATAAATTTCTCATAATTTTCAAAGTATATTTGAAACGTAACTCGTACCCGCATTTAATAATTAACGACCTGAGCTGCACTTAAAATAAATTCAGAAAATTATGAAAATAGTCTTAAAATATTACAAATATCCCGGAGTTTACAAAAACATAAATTCTGAAGTTTTAAAACAATTTCTGAAATGTAATTTATACCCGTTTTTTAACAATTAACGAAACATGGCGCGGGTGAAATTAATCCTGAAAATTCCCAAAATAATTTTAAAATTCTCGGAATATTCCAAACTTAAATAAATATGAGTTTCATAATTTTTGAAGAATTCTAGAATTAAATATGGATTTTACAAATAAAAGTAATCAGAAAATCATTTAAAGATAAATAATTAATAAAATATTGATTTCTCAATTTTATAAAATCCTACAAATAATTATTGTAATTATAAGATTATAAAAACAATTTTAGAGACACTTCAAATATTTATACAAATAAATTTGCATTAAATCCAGTTTTGAAATTGAACACAATTCAATACGACTCCATAATTAATCACGTAGACAACCCGGTACGCCATAAATCACACATATATAATAATCAAACAACACATAGCGGTCAAAACTAATACACATGTTTTATTTATTTAATAATTCTATAATCACATATTTAAATAATTCAAAAATACACGAGTCGTTATATTTTTCATCTCCTCAATATCACCCTTCATGGTGTTCACATCCCTAGCATGCTGGAAGCCTTGGATTTATTGAAGTTGTAGGGAGGCTAGATGTGCCTGAAGGAGCTTCTTGGTGCTGGCATTGGTAGTGGTTTGAAGAGCAGTATTGGTCTGATTGATTAATTGGATCAGGGTTGTCTTGAAGTAATGCTCATCACAGTACTTTGAGAATGCTCATGATGGCATACCTGACCTTGAACTCGAGTCTACTTCTCCCCCTATGTCCATTGCTTCATCTTCACTATCCCTACTCCCATCTCCAAAGAAATCAGCTGAACCACCAGTCTCATAGTCCACATCACCAGCTGTAGAAGGCAAAGCTGTGATGGCATCCTTAGCTCTCATTAGGGACTGTGTGGTATGCACCAAATTCAGCATCCTTTCTGCATTGTCATTGCCCAGTTCAGCTAGAAGTTGATAAGCTGGAACAGGGTGAGTAAATGTCTCAGCATCAAGGGAAGTGGAATCTATAACAGCTTTAGGATGTTGAGATAATCCTTCCCTGTCTGCATCTTGGACATTCATTGACTCACTAGCAATGACATCCATCCTTATTGCTCCAGTACCTGCATTTCTCTCATTTTCTCTCTTTTGTTGCATCAGGGTCTCACCCTGGCTCCCCACCCTCACACCCTCACCTTCACCTACTAAGGTGGGACTCCCCTCACTCTCTTTTGCCAATCCTGAAGAAATGGATTGCAGATTTTCACTCATTTCCTCTCCTTTTTCCTGGGAACAACCCAGACTCTTCTCTCTCAATCTTAAGAGTGACTGTACAACCACCAAATCTTCTGCACTGGAAATAATTGAAGTTTGAAATTGTGCAGAGATACTCGACGGATGAGTGATATCCATCGAGTGAGTGGTTTTGCTATCCGACGGATAATTGCTGTTAGGCTTATCCGTCGGGATACAATCACTACTCGACGGATGAGCAATATCTGTCGAGAGAGTTGAAATGAATGAGCTGGGAATAGAAACTATTGTTGACTATGTGCTGATTGAAGATATTTTAGGCACATATGACACAACAGTTCCTAAAAGAATTGGTAGGTCTTCCAACAAATCATCTAAAAGATGATGCTCACTGGCACTAGATTTTGGCTTCCCCAACAGAGTTAAAGAAGGGGAATCATAAATTGATGTGTTTATCATATCCACATCCAGAGAAATTGTTGGTGAGTTTGGTGTTTGAGGTGCTTCTATAACTAGAGATTTTGGCTGTGACTCCACATTTATTGGAGCCACATCAAACTGTATTTGTGAAGGTGTAGTGAGTGTGTCTTTAGCACCAGTTTGCACAGTGTGTGTACCCTGTGTATCCCCAAAGGTTTTAGATTTCTTCTTTCTGGCATAAGTTTGGGGTGAGCTTGTGGCTCTAACCCTTTTGGCATGTGCTCTTCGTTGAGAGCTTTGTTCAATAGCTACATCCTTTTGGGAGGATGCAGCTAGAAATGAGCTTTTGTCCTTTTTAAGCACTGCAGTTTGTTGGGAAACTGCAGTGTGGCTAGGCTGGGATTCACTCAACTCTCCAACGTTATTCTTGGGGTTTCTTTTATGTTCACCCCTTCCCTCACCTAACTTACCCTCCTTCACACTCCCCTTCTTGGCTTTAGTGGATTTTTCAACTGACATCTTTTGGGAGATACCAGAGGGGGCTTTCTTTGACTTGGATTTTGAAATAATTGTAGGTTTGGCAGCTTTGGTAGGCAACTGTTTGGTCATTGACACAGTTGCCATAGCTACACTTGAACTCAAAGAAATTGTGGAGGTTGGAATAGTTGTAGGGATTAGTGAACTTACTTCACTTACCTAAGGTGCTTGCATTACAGGAAAGTAGAACATTGGCACATCTTTGTGATGATTAGCCCTGTTCAAATCTACAATGAGCCTTCTCTCTTGAACCCAACTATCTAGTTTGTTGTTAGGGTTCTCAAGCACAATTTCTTCACAGACGTGGTTAGCTAATAACATAAGAAATCTAGCATAATACACATTCTTACCTCTTTTATTTAACTCTCCTAATTTAAAACATAACTCAAACAAGACAAGGTCACTGAAATTGTAGAATTTATCTGTAACTAGCATGTAGAGCATGTTAAGCATGGAAATATTCACTGAATCAAAATTACTGACCTTTCCTGAGAAAACTTTTGTAACTACATCACACAAGAAACTCCACTCTTTTCTAAGACCCATTCTTCTAATGTCACTCAGTTTAGAAGTAGGAAGTGCATAGTGCATGGAATTAAGCATATTGATAATATTAGTGTCAGTGTGTGGTGAAGTCACATTGTTATCTGGAATTTTGAAACATGCTTTTATCACATCACTATTGATACAGAATTCTTTACCTTTAATGGTTAGAGTGATGGTCTTATCTGTAGAGTTGTAGGTAGCAGTGGTCCACATCTCTTCAACAACTTCACAGAAGACTGTGGGTGATTCCAGCATGGCATAGTTGAGCTTACACTTCTTCACAAAGTCCATCATCTTGTGATAGTCTCCAGATTGCTGAATACCCTTATTCACCAGTGCGGTGAAATTGTTCTTCACATAAATGAACCCAGTTTGAGACATAATCTTTATAATAGGTGTCATTGTTAGAGAATAAAAGCTTGAAGAGAAAGAGAGTAAGTGCTTTGAGAGAGAATGAAATTAGAGCAGTTGAATTGAGAATGATAAAAGAAAAGCAATTGCAATGAAATAAGCTTTTATACTATCTCAAAAATAACTGATAGAAATAATAAAGCAAAATAAAGTAAACAATAGAAATTACCTAAAATAGCCGTTTAAAAATAAACTGTAAAAATTCCACCCATTATCCGTCGTGTTATGCTTACAAACTGTAAATATACTCGATGGATAATGTACAGGGAATTAACGGCTGAGATTAAGATAATTCGACGGATGAGGATAAACTGTTATCCGCCGAGACATAAAATAATCCAGAAACATAATTGATCTTTGTTACCAAATAGTATATCGATGGATGATCAAACTCGATGGATAAAGATCATCCGTCGAGATCTAAATTTTGACTTAGTCAAAATTTCATTCAAGATTGAAAAATCAATTAAGTTTCTGGCTGTATTTCAACTTGCAAATTAACTCAGATAGATTTAAGAGTAATTAAGCATACCTAACTCACTTACCAACCTTGAAAAGGTGGATTCATCCAATGGCTTGGTGAAGATATCTGCAAGCTGCTTCTCACTTGGAACAAAGTGTAGTTCCACAGTACCATTCATTACATGTTCCCTTATGAAATGGTACTTGATATATATGTGCTTTGTTCTTGAATGTTGTACTGGATTTTCAGTTATGGCAATCGCACTTATGTTATCACAGAAAATAGGAATTCTTTCAACTTACAAACCATAGTCTAGCAATTGATTTTTCATCCATAAGATTTGTGCACAACAACTACCAGCAGCAATATATTCAGCTTCAGCTGTAGAAGTAGAAACTGAATTTTTCTTTTTACTGAACCAGGACACAAGCTTGTTTCCTAGAAATTGACAGGTTCCAGTTGTACTTTTTCTATCAATTCTAGAACCTACATAATCTGTATCTGAATAACCAGTTAGATCAAAACCAGAATCTCAAGGGTACCAAATGCCAAGATTTGGTGTAGCCTTGAGATATCTGAAAATTCTCTTAATAGCTATTAAGTGAGATTCTCTAGGATCAGCCTGAAATCTAGCACATAAACATGTAGCAAACATTATGTCTGGTCTACTAGCTATTAAGTACAGAAGTGAGCCAACCATGCCCCTATAACTTAAAATATCCACAGACTTTTCAGTAGTGTTTAATTCAAGCTTAGTTGCAGTGGCCATGTGAGTTTTTGCAGATGTGCAATCCATTAGATCAAACGTCTTTAAGAGATCAAAAATATATTTAGTTTGACTAATGAATATTCCATCACTAACTTGCTTAACTTGTAAACCAAGAAAGTAAGTTAGTTCTCCCATCATACTCATTTCATACTTACTTTGCATCAATTTGGCAAACTTTTTGCAAAGTTTCTCATCTGTAGAGCCAAAAATAATATCATCTACATAGATTTGAACAAGTATACTAGAGCCATTAACATTTCTGAAAAATAAAGTTTTATCTACGGTACCTCTTGTGAAGTGATTTTCCAAAAGGAACTTTGATAAAGTGTCATACCAGGCTCTAGGTGCTTGCTTCAGTCCTTATAGTGCTTTCAAAAGATAATAGACATGTTCTGGAAAATTTGGACTTTCAAAGCCAGGAGGTTGACTGACATATACTTCTTCCTCCAAATCTCCATTTAGAAAGGCACTTTTGACATCCATTTGATAGACCTTGAAATTGGCATGGGCTGCATAGGCTAAGAAGATTCTGATGACCTCAAGTCTTGCAACAGGAGCAAATGTTTCATCAAAATCTATTTCTTCTTGTTGACAATAGCCTTTAGCAACTGTAACACCCCCAAATCCGGGGTCGGGGATCCGGGTTGTCACGAGTTCCATTTCCCTTAATAACACCCAATCTTAATAATTAATCAACTACTCTGTACTGTGACCCCACAATAAACACACACACCACACGTTATAGTCTCAGAGATGAACATCCAAAAATAATCACAAGTCATTTTATTCCACAATTATCTGCCAATACACCTTAAAAGGTTTTCTGAATAAATTTACATTTTCTTTGCCATTATTACAATTCATAAGTATACATAAATCTGGTACATCAAAAGTTGAAGCCTAGTCTATTGGTAGTTCCCACCTTAGCTACAACGACTTCAATGCCTATAGGAAGTTGCAGAACGTTTCCTATCCGCTCGCGAATTGGGAGCTTGGTCCTGTTCATCTTGTCTATCTGATGTTGTGTGGTGAATGAAGAAAGCAAGGGTGAGCAGCAAGCCCACCAAAATAATATGTATAATAATTTACAATATATGAGCCTTCTCATAGTACTCATAAAAGTCTTGGTCAAAAGAAATGAACCAAGATTGATATCTTAATGCGATGAAGTCGCAAAATATTCAGTATATATACATATATACTTTTCAAAATCTTGGAAGTCCTCTTCCATGCATAATATACACAGAGTTCCAGTGTATAACTGTATAAAAATATCGTTGCAAGGTGATCTCATATATCTAACCTTGTCTCAACGTTTTTCTGAAAATCTTTGTCATGCATAAGATAATCATTTACTAGATATAAGTTTAAAAGATGAAGTTACAAGATACTCCAATATACTTATATCTTTTCCAAATACTACTTGAACTACCACCGTTCAAGTTATAATTAGTTTCAAAAGTTCATCACGTAGATGAGACTACAAGACCAGATTTGAATAGATTAAATCTTTAAAATATCATCAAAATAAAATGAAGTTACGAGATACTTCATTTGATGCAAACATCATTTGAAAACTTGACCCTGCCAACACTCAACAATCGTCCAACCGCAGCCTTTCTATCGAAGTGCTCTGGGTAGTGTTGCAGAAATATCCAATTGGATGATGAACTCATTACGGGAGTTTGCCGCGCCAGGAAGACCACTTACGATGATCAGTCGTAGTAGTGCAACCCCACCATTTTCTACATGTAGAGGAGAACCTGTCGAATTTACTTGTCAACCGAACACTGAACTCCTAAGGAATGGACCGCCTTAGCGGAACTTCCAGGCCATTTAGGCGAATATAATAAGGCTGGGCCGGCGCCACTCGACCACTTACGCCACTCCTAGTTCAGATGAAATCCATGACTCTGAAACGTAAAGCTCGTTCCCCCTTTCCCCAAGTAGAAACTTGTTGATACGGCTCCACCAAGAAGTCGTATCTAGTTGGAAAGGAAAACTCACCGATATTTCCCAGGCGATGCCTGTTAATGGATTAACTTGTTCCAAGAATTTTACTTCCCGAGTGTTGGGTAAGTAATCAATTCATTTATCAAAACAGCAACCTTGTTGCGAATATAAAACACACCACAGAGCCGGATCCCTCAGGTTTTGAGCGAGTATTTAAATCCCCTTCGAAAGGAGGATCTTAAATATAAAAATGAGTTTTGGGATCCGCTCTAACTTTTAAAAATCATTTTGAAGACTCGCAAAACATTTTTAAGAATGTTTGGAGTGAGGCTGATTTAACAAGGTAAATCAGTCCCAATATATTAGAAAATATCTGAATATTATTATTTAAATAATATTCCCATAAAGAATAATCTTTATAAAAATAATTGTAGTAGAAGTTTTAAAACTTATACTTGAAATGAATATTAAATAACCAAAGATATACCTATACGAAAGTACTATCTTTATTTGAATAATCAAAAGTGAGTTTGATTATCGACACCTTATTCTTTAATAAAATAAAGAATATATCTCAGAAAATAATCGGAGTCATAGATCCTCAAATGAATATTCAAATAATATTCAATAAATAAAATAAGCTGAGTCATAAGCCCTCGAATGAATATTCGAAATAATATTCAATAATAAAATAAAGGAGTCATAAGTCCTCGGATGAATATTCGAAATAATATTCAATAATAAAATAAAGGAGTCATAAGTCCTCGGATGAATATTCGAAATAATATTCAATAATAAAATAAAGGAGTCATAAGTCCTCGGATGAATATTCGAAATAATATTCAATAATAAAATAAAGGAGTCATAAGTCCTCGAATGAATATTCGAAATAATATTCAATAATAAAATAAATGAGTCATAAGTCCTCGGATGAATATTCGAAATAATATTCAATAATAAAATAAAGTTATCGAATAAACCTTATTCGATTAATAGTTTTGAAAACTATAACCATATATATATATAAATATATATATATAAAATCTACTCGGGATCCTCGACTCCCGGTTTTAGAAAATGTTTTCACCTTTGGGTCCCTATACTAAGGGTATATGCAAATTACTGCTATTCTCTAGCATAGGTATTATCAACTGAACCAACAGATATATATGGCAAGAATACGAAACAGGCATGCATATATATACCATATCAACATGCTTCAATATATCGCAACATTTGCTAAATAATCATTATGCATCTATCACAGGATAATGCATGTACAAATGTATACATCACAACAACAGTATAACGGATAGAAAACTTGCCTGAGTGCTCCCGGATAGACTTAAGCTTAGAATGGGTCCGATAACCTATAAACAACAACATAAGTCGGAATTAAACCCCGGTCGCTTAAGAAACTAGACTTTAACCATTTAGAGTCCTAACGTTCGCTTTGCGCTTACTGATTCTCTTAAGTCGCTCGAGTACCCTCGGCTCCACCATTTTTAATAAATTAACTATTATAAGTTTTAAGGCAATTCCTTTGCGAGTGTCTTACCAACTGCCTATTACACTTTACATAAGTGTTTCATACCCCAATTAGTCATTTAAGGTCCTTAACCAATATTTCAAAGTAAGGCGAGGGGTAATGATTCGTTCGCGAAACGCCGTTACTTAAAACGGTCGTTTCTCCTAAACCGTACATTGGAATCAAACGAACTACATATCAAAACGAAGCTCGGAACAGGAACTATCTAAACATGGCAATGGTCAAAACCTAGCAGGGAGTTCTCGGGTACTAATGTTATGAACAAAAGCAGTCTAAATTAAATCGGACATTACGACGGCTATGTTTACGCGATTACCAAATTTTTATTCTACTCCAAACCATATCAATCCAACTACCAATCAACAACAACTCAAGATACACATCAATGCTACTGATTTCAGTCATAATAAGCTCAAGGATCTCAATCCAATCATATATTATAACATCTCCAAATTCAACTAAACTACTTAACAATTAAGCTCGAATCATGCTTATCATTCAAATTACTACTCATCCATCCAAACCATCTCCAAACTTCAACATTCAAACTTATTACTAAAGGGTGTGAAGATTTATATCTTCCTTGGGAGGTGTTAAGTTGCTAGGAATCCTTAGGGAGCCTCCTACAAGCTTGATCTTTCCAAAGAAATCAAGAACACAAAGTTAGGCTTTGAAATTTCTAAAAGTCCAATTTAAAGAACTGTAAAAATGAGGATCTTACCATGCTTATTTGGAAGAGACTTTTGAACAAGAGTTGGAGGACATCTCAATACCTTTCAAACGAGCTATAGAAAACAACATTTGAGTGAGTATTGAAGGAGATATGGCAGTTTGAAGTTGCTGGGTTTGTTTTAGCCGAGAGCTTTCTTCTTGAAATGGGAAAGTCAACTTCTAATTTTTGTGTTTTATGATATTTGCTTGGTTGCTTCTCCTTTTTGGCCTTGGAAAATGTTTTAGCTTTTTACCATAGTAAATTTTACATGGCCCAAAATCAACCAACAAAACAAAACCCCTTGTTATGCTTATGTCATCTTGCACATGTCATAATGCTTCCACTTGTCCACACCTTGTTGGTTTGATGACATCATCATGCCTAACCTCCTTGATTAACTCCTAATTGTTTGCCTAATGACCGCTGATCTGTTATTCGGTTCGCTTAACTTTCGTTCTCGTTTCTCGTTTGAGGGATCATACCCGGGATCTTATTACTTGGGTTTCCTTAACCCTTCTCAATACATTATATTCCTTTTTTGATCCTCTCTTATAATCCTTTAATTTAAATCCTTTTTATCCTGTTACCTTATACTCAATTATTTCCGTATCTAGTGGATTTCCGGGAAAAATCAAATTGTTCGGAATTGAATTCTGACGATCTTTACATATACTTATATACCACATAGAGTACTAATAATATCCCAGAAGATCAATAACAGAACCCCTACATAGTGTGGCATGAAAAGTTTTCTCATTCAACATAATCTGCAAAATCACTATTCATAAGGGTTTCAAAATTTTCCAAAAATTGGGGTTATTACAGCAACAAATCTAGCTTTGTTCCTCACTACTATGCCATTTTCATCCATCTGGTTTCTAAATACCCATTTGGTATCAATTGGATTCTTTCCTTTAGGCTTGGGCACCAGCTTCCATACATTATTCCTTTCAAATTGCTTTAGCTGCTCCTGCATAGCTAAAATCCAATCAGGATCCAACAAGGCTTCTTCTACCTTCTTTGGTTCTTCTGTTAGTCCCTTAACAATATAGCAAGAATTACAGAAGGGGGGTTGAATGGAATTCTTGAACCTTTTTCTTGAAATAAAAATGTTCAACTCGATTATGGATATATTTGTTTTGATTAGCACAATGCGGAATGTAAACTTGAATGAATCAAAACATAAGTAATTAAAAACAAGAGTCTTTAAAAACTTTCTGGTGGATTTAAACAATTCCACCAGAGATATATTTAATATATCGAGAGGACTCTGTGTGCAGAAATGCTCACAGCTGCTTACAAAATAGAACTGCTAAGAACACAGGAAATGCTAAAGATAGTGCTTACAAAGATTTCTCTGTTGTTGTTTCTTAGCTGTTTCAGTTGTTTTCTATTTGCTACTCTCTTGGTTTATATATTACCAAGATTACAAAGTCAAAAGAACTGAACAAATATAAAATCTAACAGTCTTGATCTTTGCTGCTTTTTGTCCTCTATTACCCAGTTAATGGGCTTCCACAGTGTACTTGTATCCAACTCAACGGCTGTGTGTCAGCTTTCACTGTTCAACTGATGTTTGAATCTTGATATGATCATCTGTCGACTTTCAGATCATCCATCGATGACTTAATTGATCATCCGTCGCCTGCTATGTTAAACATCCGTTGATAGTCATTTGATCATCCGTCGAAGCTTTGTTAAGCATCCGTTGGTAGCTATTTTGGTCATCCGTCGAAGCTTTGATAATCATCCGTTGGTAGCCATTTTGGCACTTGACTTCATTTCACTTATACAGAATTACAAGACATTGCTTATGTACAGTTAATCAACCTATTCTGCATATCTAGTTAAAGTCAACATGACTTATATGCTACTACAGATTCTTTACAAACGTGCATACAACACTGTGCTACAAACTTATTATTACATAAGCTACTCACTCGATGGATAATAAGTTAATCATCCGTCGGGACTATAATGAGTTATCCGTCGGGACTAAAACTCTTATCCGTCGAGTGCTACCTTATTTTACTAAGTAAAATCTACTTAGACATTTTGTTTAAGTGATCATTAAGTACACAACATATTCACAACAATCTCCCCCAATTTATGTCTACTGGAATTGTAGCCATAAATTAAGAGACACTTGATGATCACAAAACATCCTAAACATATATCTTTAAGGATAAATAGATAAAACTGAAAGTGCTTCAATTTAAACAAAATGTACAAGGTTTGGCTCACAGTCAGTTCAAGATGCTCCTCTAGCCTGAGCAGATTTTTCTAGTTTCTTGAAGGTCTGGATCTTCTTCCAAGCTTTCTGTTGTTTTCTTCAATTTGATTCTGGAGCTGTCTGTGGAATTCTAATTCATCAGATTCTGAGAGATCTAACATTTCTTACATTTCCAAGAGAGTCTCATTGCTAGAGATACTCAATTGGTCTTCTAATCTGAAGAATATTCTCACACCCTTGTCATCCATGAATTCCATCAGCCAGTAGGGCCTTAGATGCACTCTTCTCCTTGTGTATGGGATGATAAGAGTTTTGGGTAGTGCATCTTTGGCTCTAACACTCCTTAGCTCTTCAATCTTCTTCAATACTAATCTTCTTGCAGGTACATTGAACCCAAAGTTTTTCTTGAAGGATGAATAGACTTTGATCAACACAGCTTGGCTTTCTTGAAGTATCCTATGAAGAGGCCACTGAATCTCCCTTCCCCCTTTGTACTTGAACAAAAACCTTTCAGGTAGGTTTCTGTATGCATCAATTGCCCTTACCTCATCCAGCTCCTCCAGATAAAGGTTTAGATCTGAGAATTCTTTGATGTCACACAGGTACAAGTAGTCTCCCCTGTTGACCTTGGATTGAGCTTTGACTACTGACTTGGATTTGAGAGGTGACAACTTCACTTTCTTGACTGCCCTTGATTTTGTCCTTCTTGGCTTAGTAAGAATTGGCAAGTTGAAGTCAGGAATTGGTAATTTATCCCACTCTATTGGCTCATCCTTTGGCACAATAGGCTCTCCATGTATGTTCCTGTAGGGGTCCACCACCCTTATGTCTTCAAACACTACAGAGGGCTTTGATGCTTGAGTTTCAGCTTGAGTGGATTCCTTTGGAAATTGATCTTCCAATTCCTTGTCAACAACATCCAACTTTCTTTTTGTTCTTTTAGCCAGTTCTTTCTTTCTTGGGGATTTCTTCTGTTCTTCAATCTTCTTCTCTGATTCAGTAGCTTGAGATGGTTGAGAGGGAATTTGTTGAGAAGAATTCACAGCCCGTAGCTTGGCCAAGATAGCAAACTGTTCTTTCTTTTGTTTAGACTTCTTTGCATCTAGAGCAGCTTGCCTCTTTTCCTGCTTCAATCTGGCTTTTTCTTCTTCCTTTGCATGAGCAAATTATGGATGTCCAGCTACCACACAAATTTCCTTCCCATTTCTGAATATCTTTGCAATTCTCTTTCTTGAGGCTGAATCAGCTGGATCTTTGTAGAGGAGATAGATCTTGATAGAAGCTTCTTTTCATCAGGCTTAGGTGTCTCATACACAGAATCCATAGGGTTCTTCAAAGATAACTTTGGATAGTTTGCCCTTGGTTTAAGAATTATCTCAGCCTTTGTAGTCTTGATGCAGGAAGATTGTCCTTTCTCCAGATAGTTCATGCTCATCTCATTCACATTGATTGGCTTGACATGAAAGTGATGGATGGCTGACTGATCTGGTTCCTTGACTAATTGAAACTTTTTCTAGTATTTCCTCATCAATCTTTTTCCAGTTGATCAGAGTCAACTCTCCTTTATCAGCATCTTTCAAATTTGCTGCTGCTGCATTTATAAGATCTATACCATCTGCAACTGGTGGCTTGGAGATAGTAATTGAAGGTACAATTACTTTACTGATTTGAACTAGAAGTTTCTCCCCCTCAGTTGGACCTTTCTCCCCCTTACTTGATTCTCCCTCCCCCTTTTTGTTATCAATTGGAGGAGTTAGGCCTTGTGCTTTAGCCAGTTGCATAAGAAGATTTGTCTGAGTCTGTTGATTTTGAAGAAGTAGAGCCACTGAATTCTCAATAACCTGAACTCTGTTCTCCAGCTTGGCTATCTTCTTGTCAGAATCTGATTCTCTCCTTAATCTTAGTAATAGATCATGCATGGTACCATATGGCATTATTGAATCCAGCTTCTCAGAGTTATATGTTTTTAAGTCAGCTATCTCCATTTTCAATTCATCCACACTGAGAAAACGTCTTGAGTGTTGGATATTCATTAAATGTAAAGAGTCTAGGTGAGCTTGAAGAACAGCCTTGGTACCAGCATCTGAAGCTTCCTGAAGGGCCTGCTGAATAGCTATCACTTGTTTTACCAAAGAACCTCAAATTGCCCTGGTGTAAATTACTTTGCCCATGCCCATTCAGGTAAACCTAAAGAAGAACTTGGGCCTTCAGCTCCCCCTAAGTTCATGCTTCCATCCAAAGAACCAGAGTCATCATCATCAGAATTTACTCCAAATTCTTCAGATGGCTCTCCAGCTTGAGAAGGCATTCTGTTCACAGCAGCTTTATCTCTTTGAAGAGATTCTGTGGTGTGCACTAGATTCAAAGTCCGCTCTGCCTCCACATTGCCCTGAGCAGCCAACAGTTGATAGGCTGAAATAGGGTGAGTAAAAGTGTCAGCATCCAAGAAAATGTTATCATTTACAGCTTTGTAATGTTGCTGAAATTGTCTTTCCTTTTCAGCATCATCCACAATCATTGACTCACTAGCAATGGCTGGTTCCATCCTTATTTCTCCAGTACCTGCCTTTCTCTCATATTCTCTCTTTTGTTGCATCAGGGTCTCACCCTGGCTCCCCACCCTCAGACCCTCACCTTCACCTACTAAGGTGGGACTCCTCTCCCTCACTTTTGCCAATCCTGAATGAATGGATTGCTGAGATTCACTCTTTTCCTCTCCTTTTGCCTGGGAGCAACCCAGCCTCTCACTCAATGCACTCTCCTCTCTCAGTCCTAAGAGTGATTATATTACCACTAAATCTTCTGCACTTGAAATTATTGAAGTTTGAAGTTGTGCAGAGACACTCGACGGATAAGTGATATCCATCGAGTGAGTGGTAAAGCTATCCGACGGATAACTGCTGTTAAGCTTATCCGTCGGGATATAATCACTACTCGACGGATGAGCAATATCCATCGAGAGAGTAGAAATGAATGAGGTGGGAAGAGAAACTATTGTTGACTCTGTGTTGATTGAAGTTATTTGAGGCATAGATGTCACAATAGAATCAGAAAGAATTGGCAAGTGAGCCAACAAATTATCTAAAAGATGATGCTCACTTGCACTAGATTTTGGCTTCCCCGATAGAGTTAAAGAAGGGGAATCAGGAATTGAAGTGTTTATCATGTCCACTTCCAGTGAGTTAGTTGGTGAGTATTGTGTTTTTGTGGCTTCTATTATGAGAGATTTTGGCTGTGACTCCACATTTATTGGAGCCACATCAATCTGACTTTGAGAAGGTGCAAGGACTGTGTCTTTAGCACCAGTTTGCACTAAGTGTGTGCCCTGTGCATCCCCAGTTGTTTTGGATTTCTTCTTTCTAGTGTAAGTTTAGTGTGAGCTTGTGTCCCTAACCCTCTTGGCCTGTGCTCTTGGATGAGAGCTTTGTTCAATAGCCACATCCTTTTGGGAGGATGCAGCTAGAAGTGAGATTTTGTCCTTTTTAAGCACTACAGTTTGTTGGGAAACTGCAGTGTGGCTAGGCTGGGATTCACTCAACTCTCCAACCTTATCCTTGGGGCTTCTTTGATGTTCACCCCTTCCCTCACCTACCTTACCCTCCTTCACACTCCCCTCTTTGGCTTTGGTAGATTTTTCAACTGGTACCTTTTGAGAGATACCAGAGGGGGTTTTCTTTGATTTGGATTTAGAAATAACAGTTGTTTTGGCAGCTTTGGTAGGCAACTGTTTGGTCATTGCCACAGTTGCCATAGCCATGCCTGAAGTCAAAGAAATAGAAGAGATTGGAAAGGTTGAGGGTATGGATGAACTTACCTCACTTACCTGAGGTGTCAGCATTACAGGAAAATAGAACATTGGAACATCCCTGTGATGGTTGGCTCTGTTCAAGTCTGCAATGATTCTTCTCTCTTGAACCCAACAAGCTAATTTATTGTCAGGGTTCTCAAGTACAATCTCTTCACAAAGATGGTTAGCCAAAAACATAAAAAATCTAGCATAGTAAACATTCTTTCCTCTTTTGGCTAAGTCACCTAGTTTAAAACCTAACTCATACACAACAAGGTCAGTGAAATTGTAATATTTGTCTGTAACTAGCATGTATAGCATGTTAAGCATGGAAATGTTCACAGAATCAAAGTTACTGATTTTTCCAGAAAAGACCTTAGTTACTACATCACACAAGTAACTCCATTCCTTCCTAAGACCTAGTCTTCTAATTTCACTTAGTTTTGCAGTAGGAAGTGCATAATGAATGGAATTGAGCATATTGACAATATCACTGTCAGTGTGTGTTGCAATTACATTATCATCAGGAATCTTGAAACATGCTTTTATTACATCACTATTGATACAGAAATCATTACCTTTGATGGTCAGAGTGATTGTTTTGTCAGTAGAGTTGTAGATTGCTGTTGTCCACATCTCCTCAACAACTTCACAATAAATTGTGGGTGATTCCAGCATTGCAAAACTTATCTTGCAGTTTTTCACGAAGTCCATCATCTTATGATAGTCTTCAGATTGCTGAATCCCCTTATTGACCAAAGCAGTGAAGTTGTTCTTCTCATAGATGAACCCAGTCTATGACATGATCTTTACTACGGGTGCCATTGTTAGAGAAGAAAAGCTTGAAGAGAAAGAGGATTTTTGCTTGAGAGAGAATGAAATAACACAGTTGAATTTGAGAGTGATAAAAGAAATTGATTAGAATGAAATAAGCTTTAATACTTTACTCAAAATCAACGGATAAAAATAATAAAAAGAAGTAAATTGCCCAAAAGAAATTGCCTAAAACAGCCGTTTTAAAATAAACTGTAAAAATTCTACCCTTTATCCGTCGTGTAATGCTTACAAACTGTAAGTATACTCGATGGATAATGTTCAGGGAATTAACGGTTAAGATTTAGACACTTCGAAGGATGAGGATAAGCTGTTATCCGTCGAGCTTTAAATACTCCAGAAAAGTAATTAATTTTTATTTACAATTTGTATATCGACGGATGACTCAACTCGATGGATAATGGTCATCCGTCGAGATGCAAATTTTGACTTAGCCAAAATTTTCATCCAAGACTAAAAATCAGTTAAATTTCTGGCTACTTTTCAACTTGCAAAATAATTCAGATAAATTCAAGAGTAATTAAGCATACCTAACTCACTTACCAACCTAGAAAAGGTGGATTCATCCAGTGGCTTGGTAAAAATATCTGCAAGTTGCTTCTCACTTGGAACAAAATGTAACTCTATAGTACCATTCATTACATGTTCCCTTTTGAAATGGTACTTGATGTCTATATGCTTTGTCCTTGAATGTTGCACTGGATTTTCAGTGATGGTAATTGCACTTGTGTTGTCACAGAAAATAGGAATCCTTTCAACTTGCAAACTATAGTCTAGCAATTAATTTTTCATCCATAAAATCTGTGCACAGCAACTGCCAGCAGCAATATATTCAGCTTCAGCTGTAGAAGTAGAAACTGAATTTTGCTTTTTACTGAACCAGGACACAAGCTTGTCTCCTAAAAATTGACAGGTTCCTGTTGTGCTTTTTCTATCAATTCTGCAACCTGCATAATCTGTATCTGAATAACCAGTTAGATCAAAACCAGAATCTCTAGGATACCAAATGCCAATGTTTGGTGTTCCTTTGAGATATCTGAAAATTCTCTTAATAGCTATCAAATGAGACTCTCTAGGATCAGCCTGAAATCTAGCACATAAACATGTAGCAAACATTATATCTGGCCTACTAGCTGTTAAGTATAGAAGTGAGCCAACCATGCCTCTATAACTTGAAATATCCACAGACTTTTCAGTAGTGTTTAGTTGAAGCTTAGTTGCAGTGGCCATGGGAGTTTTTACAGATGTGCAATCCATTAGATTAAACTTCTTTAAAAGATCAAAAATATATTTAGTTTGACTAATGAATATTCCATCACTAACTTGCTTAACTTATAAACCAAGAAAGTAAGTTAGTTCTCCCATCATACTCATTTCATACTTGCTTTGCATCAGTTTGGCAAACTTTTTACAAAGTTTCTCATCTGTAGAGCCAAAAATAATATCATCTACATAAATTTGAACAAGTATGCTAGAGCCATTCACATTTCTGAAAAATAAAGTTTTATCTACAGTACCTCTTGTGAAGTGATTTTCCAAAAGGAACTTTGATAAAGTGTCATACCAGGCTCTAGGTGCTTGCTTCAGTCCATAAAGTGCTTTCAGTAGATAATAGATATACTCTGGGAAATTTGGATCTTCAAAGCCAGGAGGTTGACTTACATACACTTCTTCCTCCAAATCTCTATTCAGAAAGGCACTTTTGACATCCATTTGATAGACCTTGAAATTGGCATGGGCTGCATAGGTTAAGAAGATTCTGATGGCTTCAAGTCTTGCAATAGGAGCAAATGTTTCATCAAAATCTATTCCTTCTTGCTGACAATAGCCTTTAGCAACCAATCTTGCTTTGTTCCTTACTACTATGCCATTTTCATCCATCTTGTTTCTGAATACCCATTTGGTGTCTATTGGATTCTTTCCTGTAGGCTTGGGTACCAGCTTCTATACTTTATTTCTTTCAAATTGGTTTAGCTCCTCCTGCATAGCTACAATCCAATCAGGATCTAACAAGGCTTCTTCTACCTTCTTTGGTTCTTCCTTAGACATAAAGCTGCTGTATAGACATTCTTCTTGAGTTGCTCTCCCGGTTTGAACTCTGGAAGACACATCACCAATAATTAGTTCAAAGGGGTGATCTTTTGTCCATTTTCTTAGTTGAGGTAGATTAGCCATAGATGAAGAGACCTCAATGTTGTCTTGATCTGTGATTGAGTTTTGATTGCTAGAAACTCCCCCTGAGTTTGTGGATCTTTGATTTGAGATTGGGGTGCTTTCTATGGGTGATCTGCCTTGACTTCCTGTTCCTTTTGATAACCCGACTGATGGTGAGTTTTGAGTACCGACGGATGAGGCAGGTTGTCTTCCGACGGATAATACAGATTGCCTTCCGATGGATGAAGCGTTATGTAACTCGATGGATGTTGAGTTTTGTTCTTCATTTGTAGTAGATTTGTCTGCATTATCCTTAGACACTGTTTCTTGATCACTCTCATCATCACTTTCATCACTAACCATCTCAACATTGTTGAATTTGAGGCTCTCATGGTAATCTCCATCTTTTAGTCCTTCAATCTTTTTATCATCAAACACAACATGTATAGATTCAACAACAATGTTGGTTCTTAGATTGTAGACTCTATATGCTTTACCAACAGCATATCCAACAAAAATTTCTTCATCTGCTTTAGCATCAAACTTCCCATTTTGATCAATTTGATTTCTCAGAATATAGCATTTACAACCAAAGACATGAAGAAAGTTCAGAGTTGGCTTCTTGTTCTTGAACAGTTGATAAGGTGTCATGCATCTTCCTTGATTAATCAGAGAGATGTTCTGAGTGTAGCATGCAGTATTTACAGCTTCAGCCCAGAAGTATGTTGGTAGTTTTGATTCTTCAAGCATTGTCCTTGCAGCTTCAATAAGAGATCTATTCTTTCTTTCCACTACTCCATTCTGTTGTGGAGTCCTTGCTGCTGAAAACTCATGCAAGATTCCATTTTCCTCACAAAATGCTCTCATGACATAGTTCTTGAATCAGTTCCATTATCACTCCTGATTCTTCTAACTTTGAAATCAGGATGATTGTTAACTTGCCTTATGTGATTGATGATGATTTCACTAGCCTCATCTTTGGACTTTAGGAAATAGGTCCCAGAGAACTTTGAGAAATCATCTACAATTACTAGGCAAAATCTTTTCTTTGAGATTGACAATATATTGACTGGTCCAAACAAATCCATGTGAAGCAGTTGCAAAGTCTCTTCAATTGCTGAATCAAGTTTCTTCCTGAATGATGCTTTAATCTGCTTCCCTTTTTGGCAGGCATCACACAGTCCATCCGTTGTAAACTCCACCATAGGAATGCCTCTAACTAGCTCTTTCTTTACCAACTCATTCATGGTCTTGAAGTTCAAATGGGATAGCTTCTTGTGCCATAGCCAACTTTCATCTTGACTTGCTTTACTAAGAAGACAAGTTACAGATTCTGCTTTAGTTGAGTTGAAGTCAGCTAGATACACATTTCCTCTTCTCACACCAGTGAGAACCACTTTGTTGTTTTGATTATTAATCACAACACAGGTTTCTTTGTTGAAGGTTACTGAGTTGCCTTTATCACAAAGCTGGCTGATACTCAACAGATTGTGTTTGAGACCATCCACTAAGGCAACCTCTTCAATGATGACATTGTCCTTTGAAATCAAGCCATATCCCACAGTATAACCTTTGATGTCATCTCCAAAAGTGATACTTGGGCCAGCTCTCTCTTCAAACTCTGTGAGCAGGGTAGAATCACCAGTCATGTGTCTTGAACAACCACTATCCAAGTACCAAAGATTCCTTCTGTTTCCCTGCACACATCAAAATCAAATCAAGTTGATTTTGGTACCCAAGTTTCCTTGGGTCCTGCCTTGTTAGCTTTCTTCTTCTGTTTCTTAGGTCTTAACTCATTTGACTTAGGAATTTCATATTCTTCCTTAGTCATTTGGGTTGGGCCTTTGAAACCACTGGATGCAACAGAATTATCATGCACGTTATGGCTAACAGGAAATGGCATGCTTGGTGCAAACATGTTATTCCAGTAAGGCATGCTAAATGGCATTTGAGGCATATTGTATGCAGCATAATATGGATTAGGTGCAAATGGCATATTAGCAAACTGTGCATTCATGTTCTGTGTAGGCATAGCATTAACAGGCATGGGAGGCATGGCATTCATGTTAGAGAATTGAGGCTGAACAGACATGGGAGTAGGCATGGCAGATTTGCAATTAACAGACAAATGATTTACACTACCACATTTGACACAGATTTTTCTAGGAGCATATTTGTCAGGTGTGTAGTTATTATGTTTGGTAATCCCTACTTTACCATTCCTATTGTTTTTCCTTTTAGTCTCTGTTTTTACCTCTATCTTCTCAAGTTTGTCACTTAACTGTTTGACAGTCATGTGACCAACATTAGCCTTCTTCCCTTTCTTGGCTTGACTTGACTCTCCTGAAACAAAGTTCTTGGAAACAGACCCATACTTTTCATTTAGCTTAGTTAATTTGGCTTTGCTAATGGGTTTGCTCACAGCCGACGGATGAGGATTTTTATCATTTGACGGATAACACTTTTTGTTATCTGACGGATAGTTTTCATCATCCGTCGAGTCTACATCTGTCAGCAATCCATCTTCCAAAATAGGTTCTAGTTTCTCCTTATTCTTTTTTCAGGCTTCATCACAAAAAGACTCAATTCCTTGAACCTTATTGATATGAGGATGAACATCTCTGGATGTTTTCCATGCTTTAATCACCTCCTGTTCACGATCGAGCTGCTTATTTAAAATTTCTTCCTTTTTCAAGGACTCAGTTAATTCCTCCTCGGCAATTCTAAACTCAATTTTTAGTTTCTCAAACTCAACAAACTCAAACTCAAGCACATTATTCCTCTCACTCAAAAACAAGTTGTTTTCTTTGATTTTAGCATTTTCTTTAGTGAGGGACTTAAGTGTAACACGCAAATGATACAATTCTGTAGACATGTCATTTATTGCATCATTACACTCAGCTTTAGATAAATGTGCAAGATTTGTAGTGATTACCTGATTGCTTGAGGAACTTGTCTCTGTTTCATCAGACTTGGCCATAAGGGCTAGATTGACATAGATGACATCCTCATCTTCATCCAAACCATCAGCTGCCCAGTCATTCTCTTGTGTAATAAAAGCCCTTTACTTCTGTTTGAGTAGCTCAAAGTATTTTTGCTTATAATCCACAGACTCAAATCTTTTCTTACTGGAATCTGACTTTCTACACTCATTTGCAAAATGCCCTGCCAAGCCACATTTGAAACACTTGAATTTTGATTTATCCACCATGTTTCTATTTGGCTTGGCAGCTCCAAAGTTCTTCTTGAACTTGAGCTTGGAAAATCTTCTTGAAAGGAATGCTAGGTGCTCATCAATGTCCTCCATGTCATCTTGACTCATTGAATCTTCACTTTCTGCAGCTAGCCCTTTACCCTTGCTTTCACAGGCCTTTGAAGTTGATTCCACAGCTTCCATCTTCACTTCCTTCTCCTTTTCCAGTTTAGCCACTAGTGCAATGGATCCTCCTTTCTTCTTTCCTCTCTCCATTCTTTCATCCTGCTCTATCTCAAGCTCATAGGTCTTCAGAATGCCATACAGTCTCTCCAAAGCAAACTCCTTATAATCTTGTGAGTTTCTCAATGAGACTGTCATTGGTTTCCATTCCTTTGGAAGAGATCTGAGAAATTTCAGATTGGAGTCTTTAGTCTGATAGACTCTTCCATGCAATTTAAGAGCATTTAGTAGCTTTTGGAATCTACTAAAAATGTCAGTGAGTGACTCACTTTCTTCATTGTGAAAATGCTCATATTGCTGAATCAGGAGCTGCATTTTATTTTCTCTTACTTGCTCAGTACCATCACAGATTATCTGTATTGTGTCCCAAACTTCCTTGGCAGTCTTGCAGTTGATGATGTTATCAAACATGTCTGCATCAACACCATTGAACAGAATGTTCATGGCCTTTTTATCTTTCCTGACTTGTTCAATATCAGGATCAGACCATTCATGCCTTGGCTTTGGAACAGATGGTTCATTTCCTGTTGCAGCTCTCATAGGAACATGAGGGCCTCTTTCTATGCAGTCCACATAGGCCTCATCTTGAGAAAGCATATGAAGATGTATCTTTACCTTCCAATGATGGTAATTATCTTTATCAAGAAAAGGAATCTTGACTCCAACATCTTTCTTGTTCATCTTGTTGAATTGTTTTGATCTTTAAACTCTTTGTAGATTAAGAGCTTGCTCTGATACCAATTGTTAGTCCCTTAACAATATAGAAATAATTACAGAATGGGGGTTGAATGGAATTCTTGAACCTTTTTCTTGAAATAAAAATGTTCAACTCGATTATGGATATATTTGTTTTGATTAGCACAATGCGGAATGTAAACTTGAATGAATCAAAACATAAGTAATTAAAAACAAGAGTCTTTAAAAACTTTCTGGTGGATTTAAACAATTCCACCAGAGATATATTTAATATATCGAGAGGACTCTGTGTGCAGAAATGCTCATAGCTGCTTACAAAATAGAACTGCTAAGAACACAGGAAATACTAAAGACAGTGCTTACAAAGATTTCTCTGTTGTTGTTTCTTAGCTGTTTCAGTTGTTTTTCTATTTGCTACTCTCTTGGTTTATATATTACCAAGATTACAAAGTCAAAAGAACTGAACAAATATACAATCTAACAGTCTTGATCTTTGCTGCTTTTTGTCCTCTATTACACAGTTAATGGGCTTCCACAGTGTACTTGTATCCAACTCAACGGCTGTGTGTCAGCTTTCACTGTTCAACTGATGTTTGAATCTTGATATGATCATCTGTCGACTTTCAGATCATCCGTCGATGACTTAATTGATCATCCGTCGACTGCTATGTTAAACATCCGTTGATAGTCATTTGATCATCCGTCGAAGCTTTGTTAAGCGTCCGTTGGTAGCTATTTTGGTCATCCGTCGAAGCTTTGTTAATCATCCGTTGGTAGCCATTTTGGCACTTGACTTCATTTCACTTATACAGAATTACAAGACATTGCTTATGTACAGTTAATCAACCTATTCTGCATATCTAGTTAAAGTCAACATGACTTATATGCTACTACAAATTCTATACAAAGGTGCATACAACACTGTGCTATAAACTTATTATTACATAAGCTACTCACTCGATGGATAATAAGTTAATCATCCGTCGGGACTATAATGAGTTATCCGTCGGGACTAAAACTCTTATCCGTCGAGTGCTACCTTATTTCACTAAGTAAAATCTACTTAGACATTTTGTTTAAGTGATCATTAAGTACACAACATATTCACAACATCTTCCTTGGAAAGAAAGCTGTTGTATAGACATTCTTCCTGAGTTGCTCTTCTTGTTTGAACTCTAGAAGAAACATCACCAATGATAAGCTCAAAGGGGTGATCTTTTGTCCATTTCCTTTGTTGAGGTAGATTAGCTCTAGATGAAGAAACCTCATTGTTGTCTTGATGTGTGATTGAGTTTTGATTGTTAGAAACTCCCCCTAAGTTTGTGGATCTTTGATTTGAGAAAGGGGAACTTTCTATAGGTGATCTATCTCAACTTCCTGCTCCTTTTGATAACCCGACGGATGTGAATTTTGAGTATCGACGGATGAAGCTAGTTGTCTCCCGACGGATAACACAGATTGCCTTCCGACGGATGAAGTATTATGCAACTCGACAGATGTTGAGTTTTGTGCTTCATTGGTAGTAGATTTATCTACATTATCCTTAGATACTGTTTCTTGATCACTCTCATCATCACGGTCATCACTGACCATCTCCACATTGTCGAATTTCAGGCTCTCATGGTAATCTCCATCTTTCAGTCCTTCAATCTTTATGTCATCAAATACAGCATGTATTGATTCCACAACAATGTTGGTTCTTAGATTGTAGACTCTATATGCTTTACCAACAACATATCCAACAAAAATTCCTTCATCTGCTTTAGCATCAAACTTTCCATTTTGATCAGTTTGATTTCTCAGAATATAGCACTTGCAACCAAAGACATGAAGAAAATTTAGAGTTGGCTTCTTGTTCTTGAACAATTGATAGGGAGTCATGCATCTTGCTTGATTAACCAGAGAAATATTCTGAGTGTAGCATGCAGTATTTACAGCTTCAGCCCATAAATATGTTGGCAGTTTTGATTCTTCAAGCATTGTCCTTGCAGCTTCAATAAGTGATCTGTTCTTCCTTTCCACTACTCCATTCTGTTGTGGAGTCCTTGCTGCAGAAAACTCATGCAGAATCCCATTTTCCTCACAAAATGCTCTCATGAAAGAATTCTTGAACTCAGTTCCATTGTCACTCCTGATTCTTCTAACCTTGAAATCAGGATGATTATTGACTTGCCTCATGTGATTGATGATGATTTCACTAGCCTTATCTTTAGACTTTAGGAAAAATGTCCAAGAGAACTTTGAGAAATCATCTACAATTACTAGGCAAAATCTTTTCCTTGAGATGGAAAATACATTGATTGATCCAAACAAATCCATGTGAAGCAGTTGCAAAGTCTCTTCAATTGTTGAATCAAGTTTCTTCCTGAATGATGCTTTAATCTGCTTCCCCTTTTGGCAGGCATCACACAGTCCATCCTTAGAAAACTCCACTGGAGGAATGCCTCTAACCAGTTCTTTCTTTACTAGCTCATTCATGGTCTTGAAGTTTAAATGCGACAGCTTCTTGTGCCATAACCAACTTTCATCCTGACTTGCTTTACTGAGAAGACAAGTTACAGATTCTGCATTAGATGAGTTGAAATCAGCTAGGTACACATTTCCTTTTCTCACACCAGTGAGAACCACTTTGTTGCTTCTTTTATTAGTCGCAACACAGGCTTCTGAGTTGAAGGTTACTGAGTTGCCTTTATCACAAAGCTGGCTGATACTCAACAAATTGTGTTTGAGACCTTCCACTAAGGAAACCTCCTCAATGATGACATTGTCCTTTGAAATCAAGCCATATCCCACAGTATAACCCTTGCTGTCATCTCCAAAAGTAATACTTGGGCCAGCTCTCTCCTTAAACTCTGTGAGCAGGGCAGAATCACCAGTCATGTGTCTTGAACAACCACTATCCAAGTACCAAAGATTCTTTCTATTTTCCTGCACACATCAAAATCAAATCAAGTTGATTTTTGTACCCAAGTTTCCTTGGGTCCTGCCTTATTAGCTTTCTTTTTTCGTTTCTTAGGCTTTATCTCATTTGACTGAGGAATCTCAGATTCATCCTTAGTCATTTGAGTTGGGCCTTTGAAACCATTCATTGCAACATAATTATCATGCATATTATGACTAACAGGAAATGACATGCTATGTGTAAACATGTTATTCCAGTAAGGCAAGCTAAATATCATTTGTGGCATACTATATGCAGCATAATAAGGATTAGGTGCAAATGGCATATTAGCAAACTGTGCATTCATGTTCTGTGTAGACATAGCATTAATAGGCATGGGAGGCATGGCATTCATGTTAGGAAATTGAGGTTGCACAGACATGGAAGTAGGCATGGCAGATTTACAATTAACAGACAAATGATTTACACTACCACACTTGACAGATTTTTCTAGGAGCATATTTATCAGTTGTGTAGTTATTATGTATGTTAATCCCTACTTTACCATTCCTATTGCTTTTCTTTTTAGTCTCTGTTTTTACCTCAATATTTTCAAGTCTGTCAATTAACTGTTTGACAGTCATGTGACCAACATTAGCCTTTTTCCCTTTCTTAACCTGACTCGATTCTCCTGAAACAAAGTTCTTGAAAACAGACCCATACTTCTCATTCAGCTTAACAAGCTTGGCTTTACTGATAGGCTTGCTTATAGCCGACGGATGATGATTCTCATCATTTGACGGATAACAATTTTTGTTATCCGACGGATGATCCTCATCATCCGTCGAGTCTACATCTGTAAGCACTCCATCTACCAAATTTGGTTCTAGTTTCTCTTTGTTCTTTTTCCAGGCTGCATCACAGAAAGACTCAATTCCTTGAACTTTGGTGATTTGAGCATGAACATCCCTGGATGTTTTTTATGCTTTAATCACCTCTTGTTCATGCTCGAGCTGCTTCTTCAAAATTTCCTCTTTCTTCAAGGACTCAGTTAATTCCTCCTTGGAAATTTTACACTCAATTCTTTAAATTTTCAAAATCAATAAACTAAGACTCAAGCACATTATTTTAATAACTCAAAAACAAATTGTTTTCTTTGATTTTAGCATTTTCTTTAGTAAGAGACTTAAGTGTAACATGCAAATGATATAACTCTGTAGACATGTCATTTATGGAATCATTACACTCAGCTTTAGATAAATGTGCAAGGTTTGTAGTAATTACCTGATTACTTGAAGAGCTTATTTCTGTCTCATCAGACTTGGCCATTAGGGCTAGATTGATATAGCTGACATCTTCATCTTCATCCAGGCCATCTGCTGCCTAGTCATTTTCTTGTGTTATGAAAGCCCTTTCCTTTTGTTTGAGCAGCTCAAAGTATTTTTGCTTATAATCTACTGGCTCAAACTTTTTCTTACTGGAATCTGACTTCCTACACTCACTGGCAAAATGCCCTGCCAAGCCACATTTGAAACATTTGAATTTTGATTTATCAACCATGTTTCTGTTTGGCTTGGCTGCTCCAAAATTCTTCTTGAACTTGAGCTTGGCAAATCTCCTGGAAAGAAATGCTAGGTGTTCATCAATGTCCTCCATGTCATCTTGGCTCAAAGAATCTTCACTTTCTACTGCAAGCCCCTTGCCCTTGTTCTCACAGACCCTTGAAGTTGATTCAACAGCTTCCATCTTCACTTCCTTCTCCTTTTCCAACTTAGCTACTAGTGCAATGGATCCTCCTTTCTTCTTTCTTCTCTCCATCCTTTCATCCTCTCTATTTCAAGCTCATAGGTTTTCAGGATGCCATACAGTCTCTCCAAAGTAAACTCCTTTTAATCCTGTGAGTTTTTTAATGAGACTGTCATTGGTTTCCATTCCTTTGGAAGAGATCTAAGGAATTTTAGATTAGAGTCTTTTGTCTGATAGACCCTTCCATGCAACTTTAGAGCATTTAGTAGTTTTTGAAACCAACTAAAAATGTCAGTGAGAGACTCACTTTCTTCATTGTGAAAATGCTCATATTGCTAAATCAAGAGCTGCATCTTGTTTTCTCTAACTTGCTCAGTACCATCACAGATTATCTGTATTGTATCCCAAACATCCTTGGCAGTTTTGCAGTTGATAATGTTGTCAAACATATCTCCATCAACTCCATTAAACAGGATGTTCATGGCCTTTTTATCCTTCCCGACTTGTTCAATGTGAGGATCAGACCATTCATGTCTTGGCTTGGGAACTGATGGCTCGTTTCTTGTTGCTGCTCTCATTGGAACATGAGGGCCTCTTTCTATGCAATCAACATAGGCCTCATCTTGAGAAAGCAAATGAAGATGCATCTTTACCTTCCAATGATGGTAATTATCTTTATCCAGATAAGGGATCTTGACTCCAACATCATTCTTATTCATCTTGTTATATTGTTTTGATCTTTAAACTCTTTGTAAGTTAAGAGATAGCTCTGATACCAATTGTTAGTCCCTTAACAATATAGAAAGAATTACAGAATGGGGGTTGAATGGAATTCTTGAACCTTTTTCTTGAAATAAAAATGTTCAACTCAAATATAAATATAAGTGTATTGATTTGCACAATGCGGAATAAAAACTTAAATGAATCAAAACACAAGTAGTTAAAAACAAAAGTCTTTAAAAACTTTTCGGTGGATTTGAATGATTCCACCAAAGATATATATTATATATCGAGAGAACTCTGTGTGCAGAAATGCTCACAGCTATTTACAACAATTGAACTTCTAAGACTACAGAGAAATGCTAAGAATTCTGCTTACAAATGTTTCTCTGCTTTCTTGCTTAGATCGATAGTTTCTTAGTTGCTACTTCTTGGTTTATATATCACCAAGATTATAAAGTAATAAGACAAGATAATAAAATAAAAACTATCTAATCTATTACAATGCTACTTTATTACTCAATTCCAGCATCTTTGAATATCTTTATAATAGCATGGAAATGGTAATGCTTCTTTGTTCTCGAAAACCCAGTTGAATAGGCTACCACATTCCATTTGCATCCACTCGACGAATGTGACTGTGTTGTCACTGTTAACTGATATTTGAATTCTTTATCCGTCGGGTTCATGATCATCCGTCGAGTTATTGATTATCCGTCGACTTCATTATAGGTTATCTGTCGGGTAGCAAACTGGCACTTGACTTCATTTCATTTATGCAGAATTACAAGACATCATCTATGTACAATTAATCAACCTATTCTGCATATCTAGTTAAAGTCAACATGACTTGAATACTACTTACAGAATCTATACAATGGTGAATGCAGAAATGTGCTACAGACTTATTGTTACATAAGCTACTCTCTCGATGGATAATAAGTCATCATCCGTCGAGACTATAATGAGTCATCCGTCGGGACTATAAATCTTATCTGTCGAGTGCTACATTATTTCACTAAGTAAAATCTACTAAGGTGTTTTGTTCAAGAAATCATCAAGTACACAACATATACACAACACAATTGGACTAATATTAACTCCAAAAGTTCTAACTCATTTCTTGAACTCCTTTGCAATTTTGAACATGATAAACATAGATCAAGGCTCTCTTAAGGATTACAATCTCTTGTTAGTGGTTTAAGGATCTAAGGAAGGTATAAAATTCAAACCCTAGCTTTGATTTTATGATTCCATTAAGTTTTATTAAAGCATTGTTAGTATTAAGGCTTGATCTTTGATTATAAGTAGTTTTGGTGGATTTGTATTGGTTTTGAATATTAGGTTTTTGATTGGTTGGATAAGTTGGTAAAACTTGGAGTTGGGGACTGAGTTTGTAGTATGATGGTTGAATATTGTTTTGTTGGTGGTTGTGAGTGAATTGATGAGGATTTAGAGTGGTAATTAAATTGGAAATTGCATAAACATAGCCGTCGTAATGACCGATTCCATATAGACTGTTGTGCTTAGTATTCGTAGCATAAATATCACTGACCAAACTGTAAGCTTGAGAATTTTAGCTAGATCATGTTGTAAACTTTGTTTTGGTATATGGTTCGCTTAGATCCGATTTACGGTTTAGGAGAAATGATCGTTTTAAGTAACGGTGTTTTGCGAACGAACCTTTACCCCTCGCCTAACTTTGAAACCTTGTTTAATGCTCTTAAAAGACTAATTGGATTACAAAAAAATTATGTAAGGTGGATTAGGAAGTTGGTAAAGTACTCGCAAAAGAGTCGCCTTAAAACGTTTAATGGTTAATTTCATAAAAATGGTAGAGCCGAGGATACTCGAGCGACTTATGTAAATCGTTAAGCGCAAAAGCGAACAGTAGGGTCTAAGTGGATAAAGTCTAGTTTCTTAAGAGACCGTGGTTTAATTCTGGTTTATGTTGTTATTCATAGGTTACCAGACTCACTCTAAGCTTAAGTCTACACCGGAACACTCAGGCAAGTTTTTTACCCGTTATACTGTTGTTGTGATGTAAATATATAAATGCATAATCTGGAGATAAGTGCATGGTTGTTATTAGAAAATCTTGTGATATATTGAAGCATGATATATATATATATATATATATATATATGCATACCTGTTCCAGAATTTTGATATCCTGTTATCGATTCAATTGTTTATAAACTGCATAATACCTATGCTAGAGATAAGCAGTACTTGCGTATACCCTTAGTATAGGGGACCCAGAGTTGAACATTTTTCTAAACCGGGAGGCGATGTTCCCGAGTATATTATATATATATAGTTTTCAAAACTATTAATCGAATAATTTTTATTCGATAGTTTTAAATAATAAGTGAATATTAGTTTGAATATTCATTCGAGGACTTATGACTCCGTTTATTTTATTAAATAATATTCTTTATTTTCTTAAAGAATAATGTTTCGTTATTCGCCAAGTATTCGAGAAATGATTGACATCGTCAATCATTCTTACCTTAAATATTTTCAGAAATTTATTTTCAAATCTTTTACTTCATTTTCTTTAATAAAAGCTATTCGTTATTGGAACATTATTTATAGCATAATATTCAGATATTCTTTTATTATCTTGGAATTGATTTATTCTATCAAATCATCCTTATTCCAAACGCTTTCAAAAATGTTTTCGAGTCTTCAAAATGATTTTAAAAGTTAGAGCGGATCCCAAAACTAATTTTCAAATTTAAGATCTTCCTTCCGAAGGGGATTTAAATACTCGTTCAAAACCTAAGGGATCCGACTCTGTGGTGTATTTTATATTCGCAACGAGGTTGCTGATTTGATAAAGAGCTTTTGATTACTTGCCCAACATTCGGGAAGCAAGTCCTTCTAAATGAGTCGGCATAAGTGACAGGCCGGGGTACGGTCTATCAAAGTGTAAGTGGCTGGGTGGTAGTCCATCAACGCGTAAGAGGCCGGGTGGCGGTCCAACACAAGGTCCTAATGCGGCCAGGGTGATGACCGGTGGGGGATTCATCCATCTACTAGTAGTAAAGGTTACTTAATTGGTATCTTTGCCTGATCAGCAAGATATCGGGTTTATGCCAAAGTTTTCTTCTTTCCAAATTCATTGGGTATTACAACTCTGTTTATACTTTTCATAACAGAGGTTTTCAAAGAGTGTATGGGATATATATAGGTATATATATATTGGGAATTAATGAAGTATCTCGTAACTTTATTTCTTTTTAAATGATATTTCAAAGATTGATTTTATTAAACTCTTATCTTGTAGTCTCATCTATGTGATGAACTTTTGACACTTATTATACCTTGAACGGTGGTAGTTCAAGTAGTATTCGGAAAAAATATAAGTATATGAGAATATCTTGTGACTTCATCTTTTCAACTTATATCTAGTAAAGGATTATCTTATGCATGACAAAGATTTTCAGAAAAATGTTGAGACAAGATTTGATATATGAGATCACCTTGCAACGATATTTTAATATAGTTATAAATTAGAACTCTGTGTATATTATACATGTTAGAGGATTTCAAATATTTTGAAAAGTATATATGTATATATATACTGAATATTTTGCGACTTCGTCGCGTTAAGATATCAAACTTGGTTAAATTCTGGTTGACCAAGACTTTCAGGAGTACTATAAAAATGCTCATATATTGTTAATTATTATACATGTTATTTTGGTGGGCTTGTTGCTCACCCTTGCTTTATTCTTTCATCACATAACAATAACTATACAAGATGAACAAGACCAAGCTCCCAATTTGCAAGTGGATAGAAAATGTTCCGTAGTTTCCTGTAGGCGTTGATGCCGCTGTAGCTGAGGTAGGAACTACCAATAGGCTAGGTTTTCAACTATTGATGTACCAGACTTATGTATATTTATGAACTGTTATAATGGTGAAGAAAATGTAAATTATTTTAGAAACCCTTTTGAGGTGTAATGGCTTATAATTGTGGAATAAAATGACTTGTGTTATTTTTGGTATTTATCTCTGAGACTATAACTTGTGGTGTGTGTATGTATATTGTGGGGGTAACAGTATGCAGTAGTTGGTTGTTTATTAAGATTAAGTGTTATTAAGGGAAATGGAACTCATGACAATCCGGAATCCCGACCCAGAATTGGGGGTGTTACAGAAATGGTATCAGAGCCAAGCATTATAAACCTCAGAGATGATGTGTCGTTAAAATAATAAGTTTACTAAGATAATAAGAACTCTTGCCAAGTTCATAGTCGGACTACCTAACATAGTACTGATAGTTAAAACCCTTACGGGAACTCTTATAAATATCTTGAGAGTAAAATATATCGTTATCGTATAAGGTAGCGGGGCACCGAATCCTGAAGTTCAAGAATAACAACACGATGATATTTTACTACATATTGGGTATCCGATTTTGGATCCAATGGAGCACCTTAATGAGGGACCAGATGATGTTAATATTGAGGATGTCGTAGTTAAGGATGTCGTCCTAGAAGGGATTGTTGCTGAGGAGGATCCCGTGGAGGATCTTGACAAGAATGAAGAAAGGACCGCTGATGAATTGATGACCGTAGTTAGGGCGACTACTAGAGGTAGGATTGGCCGGTTACTACCATAGGTTTGTTCAAGTTTTCAAAGATAGCAGCCCCTTTAACGCGACTTACTCGTAAGATTGAGAAGTTCGAATGGATAGAGAAATGCGAGAACAACTTCCAAGAACTGAAGAAAAGATTGGTAACGGCCCCTATATTGGCGTTGCCGGATGGAAGAAGAGATTTTATGATATGTAGTGATGCTTCGCACAAGGAATTAGGGTGCGTTCTTATACAACGTGGATAGATAATCGCGTACGCGTCAAGACAATTTAAAGAACATGAAATTCGATATCCCACCCATGATCTTGGGCTCACGGTAATAGTTTTTCCCTAAAGATTGGAGGCACTACTTGTATGGAGAGAAGTGCGAGATTTACACAAACCATAAGAGCTCTAGTACATTTTCATGCGGATAGAGCTCAACATGCGCCAGAGGAGGTGGTTAGAGCTAATCAAGGATTATGATTATGAGATTCTTTATAATCCAGGGAAAGCCAATGTGGTGGCTGACGCCCTTAGTAGAAAGGAGAGACTCAAGATGATAATGTCTTCGGAAGATTTGATAAGAGATTTCGAGAAAATGGAAATAGAAGTGAAGGTAACCGGAGCTGGTACTAAAAAGCTGTTTGAGATTGTAATGTAGCCCGAATTATTGGAAAATATCATATTGTGCCAAGAAAAAGTGATGAATGATGACAGAGAGCCAATAAATAAAGAAATGATTAATACCAAGAAAGATGATAAGGGAATAATGAGGTATTCCTACAAAATTTGGGTTCCAAATGTTCAAGAGCTTAAGGATGGGATCTTAGATGAAAGCCATAGTTCGAGGAATACGATTTAGGGCAAACCCTAAATGTGATAGTCAGGGAGGTCTCCATCAAGATAGATAGAACCCATAACATAATGAAGTGGAAAACAAGGATTTTAACTTGTAAGATAACCTCGATTATGGGAGAAGGATGAAACATTTCATACCGAGAAAACAGAAGTCGAGAAAGATAGGGAGAACCAGGATGGTACTCCTATGGGGAAATTCATGGACCTGCCTAAACAAAGCTTATACTTTTATCCCCAACCACCACCCTGAGGAAATAATGCAGGTGGGAAATTCTTTCAGTACCTTTAAGTCACTAAGCTCTCTGAGTTTCAAGGAACAAGCTGCCTAGTCGAGGTAAGATCCTGGCTAAAGGAAATAGGGGAATCATTTGAGATTCTAAATGATTGAAGAAGCGTAAAAGACTATTTTTGCCACTTATCTTCCAGAGAGAGGCCACCCGCTGGTGGAAGGCTAAGGAAGATAGAGAGATAGTGTAGAATTTTTAAAACCAGACCAAAGGCGAACAAATATGATGAATCGTGAATCTAGGTTATGAAAGTCATCAAGGTTCGTCGGAAGGACACGAATCCAGAATGACGGGATATTTGAAATCAATGCTTATGTTCTATTGGTTCATGAAATGGTTATAATAGAAAAGAAAATAAAAGACGGAAATGGGAAGGAGCATAAAGGAAGATAAAAGAAATAGAGTTTAAGCAATGATAAGTGAGTTAGGAATGTGGAAATTCTAATGAACCCCAGCAATAAAGAAGTGTTTTATCATCAGGATATTGGTGACTGATCATGAGATAAAATAGAGGTTGGGAAGGCCTAAGCGATACGTATAATGAATCCTTCAAGTTGAGAGGATTCGATTAGACTTTGAAATTAATCGATGGAGTAAATAATGAGACACAAATGGACTGGGGAGACGTGAAAGCAAGAAATTAATAAATTAGATGAAGGAAGTAACCTTCAAAAATGTGAAGTGTATGTAACACATGTTACTTGATACCCAAAAAGGGAGATACCAAGTATAGAAGATATCCCAACATTGAGATGACTGTTGAGATAAACAACAAAGGTAAATGAGGATTTAATAAGAAGAAGTTCAAGTTGAACACGACCAATATCTTCCAGAACATCCCTGTTATCATTACCAAATCAGGCAAGAAAAGCGGATAACCGTTGTTATCTTTTGGAGGCCATATTCAAAGTTCTCAAGAATAGTAATCTTGATAAAGGAAATATAACGTAATTATAATAATGATTGTTCTGTAATGATGAATGGTTTTAAAGGATTTACTCAATTGACTAAGGATGAATCTCAGATACCTAATTCAAATGAGGACAAGCCTAAGAAACCTAAGGAAAAGGCTAACAAAACAGGACCCAAGGAAACTTGGGTCCCAAAATCAACTTGATTTGATTTTGTTGTGTGCAGGGAAATAGAAAGAATCTTTGGTAGTTGGATAATGGGTGCTCAAGACACATGACTGGAGATTCTACCCTGCTCTCTGAGTTCAAGGAGAGAGCTGGCCCAAGAATCACTTTTGGAGATGACAGCAAGGGTTATACTGTGGGATATGGCTTGATTTCTAAAGACAATGTCATCATTGATGAAGTTGCCCTAGTGGATGGACTCAAGCATAATCTGTTGAGTATCAGCCAACTTTATGATAAGAGTAACTTAGTAACATTTAATTCTGAAGCCTGTGTTATGACCAACAAGAAAAGCAATAAAGTTGTTCTCACTGGTGCGAGAAAAGGAAATGTGTATCTAGATGGCTTCAACTCATCAAATGCAGAATCTGTCACTTGTCACTTGAGCAAGGCAAGTCAAGATGAAAGTTGGCTATGGCACAAGAAGTTGTCATATCTTAATTTGAAGACTATGAATGAATTAGTCAGGAAATATTTGGTAAGAGGCATTCCTCAAGTGGAATTCTCAAAGGATAGATTGTGTGATGCATGTCAAAAAGGAAAGCAGATCAAGGCATCATTCAAAAAGAAGCTTGATTTAACAATTAAAGAACCTTTACAACTACTGCACATGGATTTATTTGGACTAGTCAATATGTTGTCCATTTCAAAGAAAAGATACTTCCTAGTAATTGTGGATGATTTCTCAAAGTTCTATTGGACATATTTTCTCAAATCCAAAGATGAAGCTAGTGAAATCATCATCAATCACATAAGGCAAGTCACCAATCATCCCGATTTCAAAGTTAGAAAAATTAGGAGTGACAATGGAACTGAGTTCAAGAATTCCGTGATGAGATTATTTTGTGAAGAGAATAGGATCATGCATGAGTTTTCAGTAGCAAAAACCCCACAACAAAATGGAGTGGTGGAAAGGAAGAACAGATCTCTTATTGAAGCTGCAAGAACAATGCTAGAAGAATCAAAGTTACCAACATACTTTTGGGCAAAAGCTGTAAATATTGCATGCTACACTCAGAATATCTCTTTGGTTAATCAAGTAAAATGCATGACACCCTACCAATTGTTCAAGAATAGGAAACCAACATTAAACTTTCTTCATGTCTTTGGCTGTAAATGCTATATCTTAAGGAGTCAAACTGATTAGCATGGAAAATTTGATTCCAAAGCAGATGAAGGCATTTTTATTAGATATGTAGTTGGTAAAGCACACATAGTCTACAATCTCGGAACCAACATTGTTATGGAATTCGTACATGTTGTGTTTGATGACAAAAAGATTGAAGGACTGCAAGATGGACATTTCCATGAAAGCCTCAAATTTGATAATGTTGAGATGATTTGTGATGATAGTGATGATGAAAGTTATCAAGAAACAATATCTTAGGATAATGCAGAAAAATCTACAACAAATAAAGCACATAATTCAACATATGTCGAAAAACCAAGTGCATCATCCGTTGAGAGACAGTCTGCATCATCCATCGAGAGGCAAAGATCAACATCCGTTGAGCCATCAATAGGAGTTGAAAGCCAATACAAATCATTATCAGAATGAACCCCGACTTTAAATCAAAGATCCACAAACTCAGGGGGAGTTTCTTCTAATCAAAACTCAGTCACACATCAAGACAACTATGAGGTCTCTTCATCTAGAGCTAATCTACCACAATAGAGAAAATGGACTAGAGATCACCCCTTTGAATTAATCATTAGTGATGCATCTTCAAGAGTGCAAACTAGGAAAACAACTCAAGAAGAATGTCTATACAACAACTTTCTATCTCAGGAAGAACCTAAAAAGGTAGAAGAAGCTCTGTTGGATCCTGATTGGGTTTTTTCTATGCAAGAGGAGCTAAACCAATTTGACAAGAATAAAGTTTGGAAGCTAGTACCCAAACCTAAAGAAAAGAATTCTATTGACACCAAAAGGGTATTCAGAAACAAGATGGATGAAAATGGTATTGTGGTCAAGAACAAAGCTAGATTGGTTGCTAAGGGATACTGTCAACAAGAAAGAATAAATTTTGATGAGACTTTAGCTCCTGTTGCAAGACTTGAAGCCATCAGAATCTTTCTGGCCTATGCAGCCCATGCCAATTTCAAGGTCAATCAAATGGATGTTAAAATTGAATTTCTAAATGGAGATTTGGAGGAGGAGGTGTAACACCCCCAAATTCAAGGTCGGGAATTCGGGTTGTTACGATCACTTAATATTGTCTAATAAATAATTAATCCTCTTGTCACATCATTACTCGACCTTTTCACCAAACTCACACACACTCACATGTTATATGCTCAGAAACATTACTAAATTAACGTTAAAGTATTTAAATTATTACAGACCAAAGGAAATTATCTCAAAAGGGTGAACACCGAGAACAGCTCTACATGAGACTGGCTCAGGTCACAAATAGTCTTGGTTCAAGTACTCAAAAGAAAACTATCTCTTCTCGTCTACCTGAGGTGGCTGGAGGACGAACAGTCTACGGTACTCATATGCGTCCCCTACCCGCTTGCGGGCAGTCGTCCTGGTTCGGGCCATGCTGGTAATCAGTTGTGATATGATATTTATAAAAGCAAGAGTGAGCACTAACGCTCAGCAAGATATAGATATCCATTATTTAAATATGATCATTTAGGGAAAAACAACCATTAAGCATTATATAACCAAGGTTTCTAAAACTTTATATGCTTGTCAATTTTATGAAAAACTCAACTTTAAATGTATCAGTTTAATCAGCTTATACTCATACTCATTTTATCTCAAAATCTCAATATGATGCTTGAATCAAGATTCTCATATGGATGTGATATATATACATCAACATCCTTATTTAAAACTCAGCCTTATCGGCCTTCTGCTGTAGGTTTCACAACAATTTATCCTAAGTGGAGGAAAGGGACTATACTGGAATAAACCACGTACCGGTGATCAGCCGAATACGAAATTTTCTCTACTAGTAGAAGGAATACAAACCTAGCCGCCTTTAGGCTTATCAAGACATTACACGAGGTTGCCCATTTTCCGTGCAAGTCCGAAAGTCAATGGTCACAGAGACCATATAACTGTATACTGCGCCACTCCGCGCTTGGTCACTACCCAATACCTCTCCGTGCCGGGCAGGCCACATTCCAGTCCCAAAATAATTATATCATTTATATAAAATCCTATATCGAAGGAATAAATCGTTCTGAGTTGACCTTTAGATAAGATGATTTATTCATCACTTTTAATCCAATTGATCCTTGGGAGTTGTCGGAGTTTTGAGTTTAAAATCATTTTCAAACCCTTAACTGTAGTAGAGTTTTACAAATATTGTTCACTTGTTTTTCATTGAGCAGGGAAGCAAAACCCTTATGCTTCTAGACTAAGTACCCTAAGGTTTTGATAAGTTTCAGATGATTGATCTCTCCCGAGAATTTTGAATAATTTAGAAAGTATCCTTGGGAACTATGTCTGTTATGGATAAAAAACTAAGGTTATTATTTGATGTATTTATTGTTAAGGTTTGGGAGCTCAAGGCCTTTAATGGCTGCTCTCGTGTTTCGTAGCTTAATTATGCCTTTACGAGATGCCTACGTATCTCTGTGAATTAGAGAATCAAGCCAAAAAACGTAGTTCTGATTTGTGTGGTGAGACCCCTTATATAGATGTTGGTGGTCCTAGAATTGGACTTGGTATAGGAGACTTGGTGATCAAGTCTCTGAGTTATAATGGACTTTGGAGTCCTAAATAGTAGGAAACTGATTTCTTATCCTTCTAGGTCTCTTTGAGGTTAATCTGCAAGGATTTATGTCCTTATCAGGACTCTTCTCAATAGCTGATTTTTCCCTTATTAATTAATTACGAAATTAATTAATATTCAGGGTTTTTGGGCCTTCTGTGTTCAACCAGGCCTGATCTGGTCCATCAGGCCTGATCAATGTGTTGACCTTTTTAGTCTGAATGTCATACATATTCTTATTGGTCCTAGCAGCCCAAATCATGTATAATTACTGTAATATTTAATTATATAATTAGGATTTATTTATCCCTATCATTTTCCCCCCAACTTTTGGGAAACCATATAAGATTTCGTAAAAGTTAAGTTCGTTCATTCCCTTTCAGGGTATCGTTTTGCGTAAAGTGTGGAGACCTACACGCTTACAACGATTTTCCTTGTACGTGGCTTCAGGGTCGTTTAAAAACTTCCTCTTTTATTTTCTTACCTTCTCCCTATTTTTAAGAATTTTCTAGTATTTTTCAGGAATTTTCCCTTTTTTCCGAGATTTTTTCACATTTTTTGATTTTTTTTTACAAATATTCTCAAAATTTCAGCCCTTGTTTGACCAGGATCCTAGTCGAAATTTCGACCTGGATCCTAGTCAAATTTTGGGCCATCTTTCCACTCCTGGTCGAAGGACTTCGACTAGGATCCACGACCTGGATTTTGACCAGGATCCTAGTCGAACCTTCGACCTGGATTTTGGTCGAAATCTAGTGTCTTTCTTTACTTCCTGGTCATTTGGTTTCGACTAGCATCCACGACCTGGGTTTCAACCAGGATTCTAGTTGAAACTTCGACCTAGATCTTAGTCGAGACTCTTATGCTCATTTGCTTCCTGGTCGTTAGATTTCGACTAGGATTCACGACCTGGATTTTGACCAGGATCCTAGTCGATTCTTCGACCTGGATTTTAGTTTAGGTTTGTGCACTTACTCTTTAAAAATATTGTGCTTGATTCAGGAATTCGACCTCAATCCTGGTCTAACTTTCAACCTCAATCCTGGTCTATCATACCCGTAATTTTCGGGTGTCTGTTCGAAAGAATTCGAGCAGAATTCATGACTTGATATCGACCTCAATCCTGGTCTATTATACCCGTAATTTTCGGGTGTCTGTTCGAAAGAAATTCGAGCAGAGTTCACTACCTAGAATTCAACCTCAATCCTGGTCTTATTGGGCTTCATCCTCATCCAATTTTGGATTGGGCCTTGTTTGGGCCTTATCTTTTTTAAGGGCTTTAATTTGGGCCTTCTGTTTTTCCAAATCCTAATTGGATTTTGGCCTTCTATTTTCCAAATCTTAATTGGTTTTGGGCCTTCAATTTTCCAAATCTTAATTGGATTTGGGCCTTCTATTTTCCAAATCTTAATTGGATTTGGGCCCTCTATTTTCCAAATCTTAATTGGATTTGGGCCTTCTATTAATCTGGGCTTAATATATTAAAAACCTTCTTTAGAATTCTCTAGAATTCTTGGAAATTTCTTTGGAAATCCTTGGAATATTCTGGAATGTTCCATTTTCTGGGCTTTTTCTTTGGGCCTTTATCCTCACTGGGCCTTTTGTCCCTTCAACTTCACTTTTCCTCCTATATAAAGGAGTGAGTAGAGTCACTGCTCCTCATTTTCTCATTTCTAAATTCTCCTTCTTTCTCCTTCTATTAAGAATCTCAGAGCAATAACAGTAAGTCAAAGTATCTTAAGCCCCAAAGCCTTTTTTCAGGAGCATTATTTCAGGTAAAACTTCTCCCTTTACTTTCTGTGCTTGTTTTTTTGCATAGTTTGCGTTTTTAAAATTGTCTCTTTATGTGCCCTTTTTTCAGATGGCTGATAAGAAAATGACTCATTTGGCCAAGATGAATGTGGCTAGAAAGTCCAATGAATTCCCTATTCGATCAAGGTACACTTCCTTGATCGATATGATCAACACCCGAGGAGACGAGTACCCGTCTGATGCGCATCTGGACGCGCACGATCATATTAGTGCCTTGCGGGATCCAAAGGAGCTAGAAAAGTTGAGTAGCTGTTTCAGAATCAAGGATCCTTTCAAACTGGTTCTTGCAGGCCCGGCCGATAAGGCCTGTCAGTGGAGGAAGGACGCATTGTGCGTCTACAGGGATACTCTAAGGGCAGGTATCAGACTCCCCTTTCACCCGTTTATCCCTGTTCTTCTAGCTGATGTGGGCATCAGCCCTTGCCAAATCCCTCCTAACTCCTGGAGGTTGATTCTGTGCTATCTGTCGTAATGCGCCAAGCACAATGTCCCTACCTCTGTTGCTGTTTTCAGAAAGATTTTTCTGTTCAAGAACAGCCCTGATAAGAATCCGGGTTGGGTTTCTTTAAACCAGCGCCCAACTATTCCCCACATAGTGAACGGGAAGTCCATCCCTGACAACAATTTGGGGTGGAAGAAAGATTTTTTGTTCGTCATTTGGGAGGGTGGCGATTGGGGCACCCTATTTCGTTCGTCTTTTGGGCTAGCCGTAGATGGGAGCCCAAATGATATAATTTTGTCTGTGGAGGAGACCAGAGCTCTCAACCTCCTGACGCAAGATAATGGGACTTCCCATTCTTGGGATCTTATCAGGGAGACCGTTCTTGTAGAACGCGGCCTTTCTCCCGTCCCTAAGAAGAGTACGTTTCCTTTCTTATCTAGTTCTTTTTAGTTCCTTCATTTTCTATTTTGCTAATTCCTCAACTTACTTATCTCATTTGTTGCAGTGGCTGAGAAAATTGAGGAGGCTACGAAGCCTAAAGACCTGGAGACGACCAGGATGAAGCGTGCTGGAAAGGTCTTTAAAGACCCGCGCCTTGGGGATCGCTTCCCGGAGTTCCTACTCCAAGCAATGGAACCAGGTGAAGAAGGCCCCAGCTAAGTTTTACGCACCAAGCAAAAACCAGGGTCATACTTTCAACCTGCTTGGGGAATCCGGGGCAATGATTCGATTGTCGACAGCACAACGCTTGCCAAGGAATGGTCTAAGCATTCCATCTCCCGGGTTGACTATCAAGACTTCATCCTTCAACAGGGCTTGGAGGGGAACGAGCTTTTCAGAGCTCAGGCTTTGGCGACGGTACGTCTTTTTCCTTAGCCGTTCATAGTTGCCTTTTTTATTTTTCCCGTCTCTTACTTTTGCTATGTTTCTTGTAGGCGAATGCCCATTTTCAAGGGGCGATTCACCAAGCCAAGGCTTGGAAGGTTGGCCTGGAGGATGCGAACAAGAAGCTGGAGGAGGCCAACCAAAGAATAGAGGCCTTTGAAGCCCAACTTGCCTCTTCTACTTCTGACCTGGAAACGGCCCGGGCCGAAAATGTTATCCTCAAGGCTCAAAAGGATAAAGCCTTTGATGGCTGGATGGACACTCAGGAATTCAAGGATTTAATGGTGGAGCACGATGCCCTCCTTCATCCAGTTAGCTATAAGGAAGGCTGGGATGCCGCTGTGGAGGCTATTCAGGATGAATTTCCAGAAGTCCTCGAACAGTCCTCCTTCCCTTGCCCTGTGCAAGTTCCAACACTTGGGGGTGTTACAGGCAAGCTTGCTGATTTGATCAACGACAGACCATCGGGGAATCAAGGCCAAGGCCAAAAGAGGAAGGAGTTCGAGTCAAGCTCTGAAGAGGAGGAAACTTCTCCTGAGGAGGAGCCTGAGCCCGTTATAAAGAAGGCAAGGGTAGAAGAGCCTCCAAAGGCAGCGCCTCCTAAACCAGCGTCTCTTGCAGCATCCAAAGCGTCCGAAGGTAGTTCCGAGGGAACCTCTGCGGAAACTTCCGAGGGGACGACTGAGACATCCGAGGAGACTTCGGATAGTGGTTCCGAAGAATCCCAGCCTTCCAAGGCCTAGGTTTTTTTTATGTATTTCTTCTTTATTAGACAATATTTGAACTTTGTAATTGACTTTTATTATTTTCAGTCGTATTTTGCCCAAGTATCGTCGTATTTTTCTTTTGATTTTTCAAACTCAAGTTTATAACTTGGTTTTATCTTTAACAATGCAATCAATCTAGTAGGCCAAGATTAAGTCGTGGGTTTTATATTATAACTTGGTATTCTGGATACCTTACATGAAATTGGTTCAACCCTGATAAAATCTAAACATATCTTCTATATAGAAAAATCCTAAGCAAGCAAAGCTTCAAGGTGATTTTAAACCTACTTGTCATTCTGACAAGTGAGAATCGTACTTTAACTATTTTAAATATAGTAAACCTTCAGGTTTTGTGCATGCCAAGTTCTCGGGACTTCAAAACCATCCATAGTCTCCAGCTTGTAGGTTCCTCTACCCTTGTAATAGCCCCAAAATTTTGAACTTTTTGTAACCCTTATGAATAGTGTTTTAGCTGAATGAGAAAACTTTTCATGCCACACTATGTAGGGGTTCTGTTATGGATATTCTGAGATTTTATTAGTACTCTATATGGTATATAAGTGTATGTAAAGATCGTCAGAATCCAATTTCGAACACTTTGATTTTTCCCGGAAATCCACTAGATACGGAAAGAATTGAGTATAAGGTAACAGGATAAAAGGATTTAAATTAAAGGATTATAATAGAGGATCATAAAAAGGAATATAATGTATTGAGAAAGGTTAAGGGAACCTAAGTAATAAGATCCCGAGTATGATCCCTCAAACGATAAACGAAAACGAAAGTTAAGCAAACCATATAACAGATCAGCGGTCATTAGGCAAACAACTAGAAGCTAATCAAAGAGATTAGTGGGGATGATGTCATCCAACCAATAGAAAGAGGACAAAGGAGGGATGATGACATCACAAAGTGATGCAAGCATGATATAAGAAGGAAGGAAATGTGGTGGATTGTTAACCACACAAAACCAAGGTTAAATTGGTAATTAACCTAAAATAAAACAAATCTAATTCAATCAACCAAGCCAAACATTTCATTTCATCAAAACAAAAAACACAAAACCTCTTATTTCTTCATTACTCTCGGCTTTTGCCATTTTCAAGAGAAAGAAATTTCAAAACTCAAGATCAAGGCTTCCTAAATTGGTAAGATAATTCCCTAGTCATCCTTATGCATAGTTATGGCTATCTTATGAGTTTAAGCCTTCAATTCTTTGTCAATCTTCTTCAAGAAATCAATGAAAAAGACAATGAATAGTGATTTCAAAGTTTTTAACTTGATTTTTTCTTGTTTTCCTTTAAGATCCAAGCATCCCTAAGACTTCTCAAGGCTTCTTAAGGCTTCCTAGCTACTCCCACCACTTCAAGGAAGGTATATCATCTCCAAACCCTAGATTCCTTTGTATAATAAGATTATTTTGATTGTTATGGTGATATAGTAGCTTAATGCTTGTGGTTTAGAGTTTGGGTTGGAGTGGTAGTGAAATGGAATGGTGAATCTTGTTGTTTTGGTTAAAAGAACTTAAGTATAGTTAAATTCAAGCTTAAGCATAAGTATAAATGTTAATATTGAATTTATTGGGGATGTTATGATGTGATAAGGATGTACTTTGGTTGTATGAATGGATTGGGGTTGTTTGGTGATGAATTGGAGTGATATAAAATTGGGTAATCACGTAAATATAGCCGTCGTAATGTCCGATTTACTTTAGGCTGTTTTTATTCTTAACATTAGGACCCGAGAACTCACTGCTAGGTTTTGACCATTGCCATGTTTAGATAGTTCATGTTACGAGCTTCGTTTTGATATATAGTTCGTTTGATTCCGATGTACGGTTTAGGAGAAACGGCCGTTTTAAGTAACGACGTTTCGTGAACGAAACCTTATCCCTCGCCTTACTTTGAAACATTGATTAAGGACCCTAAAGGACTAATTGGAGTATGAATCATTTATGTAGAGTGTATTAGGAAAATGGTAAGGTACTCGCGAGAGAATCGTCTTAAAACTCTTAATGGCTAAATTATTAAAAATGGTGGAGCCGAGGGTACTCGAGTGACTTAAGAGAATCAGTGAGCGCAAAACGAGCGTTAGAGTCTAAGTTGGTTAATGTATAGATTTACAAGTGACTTTGGTTTAATTCCAACTTACTTGTTGTTTATAGGTTACCAGACTCGTCCCGAGCCATTGTAACCCCCAGTCGCTCAGGCAAGTTTTCTACCCGTTATACTGTTGTTGTGATGTATATATGTATATGCATTATCTTGTGATAGATGCATGTTGGTTAATTAGCAAATTTTGCGATATATTGAAGCATGCTGATATGGTATATATATGCATGCCTGTTTTGTATTCTTGCCATATATATCTGTTGGTTCAGTTGATAATACCTATGCTAGAGAATAGCGGTAATTTGCATATACCCTAAGTATAGGGACCCAAAGGTGAAAACATTTTCTAAAACCGGGAGTCGAGGATCCCGAGTAGATTTTATATATATATATATATATATTTATATATATATATATATATGGTTATAGTTTTCAAAACTATTAATCGAATAAGGTTTATTCAATAACTTTATTTTATTAATGAATATTATCTTGAATATTCATTCGAGGACTTATGACTCCTTTATATTATTTATTAAATATTACTTGGATATTCATTTGAGGATGTATGACTCCTTTATTTTATTTAATGAATATTATTTATAACATTCATTCGAGGTATTATGACTCAGCTTATTATTTAATGAATATTATTTCGAACATTCATTCGAGGGCTTATGACTCAGCTTATTTATTTATTGAATATTATTTCGAATATTCATTCGAGGGCTTATGACTCAGCTTATTTTATTTATTGAATATTATTTGAATATTCATTTGAGGATCTATGACTCCGATTATTTGCTGAGATATATTCTTTATTTTATTAAATAATAAGGTGTCGATAATCAAACTCACTTTTGATTATTCAAATAAAGATAGTACTTTCGTATAGGTATATCTTTGGTTATTTAATATTCATTTCAAGTATAAGTTTTAAAACTTCTACTTCAATTATTTTTATAAAGATTATTCTTTATGGAAATATTATTTAAATAATAATATTCAGATATTTTCTAATATATTGGGACTGATTTATTTTGTTAAATCAGCATCACTCCAAACATTCTTAAAAATATTTTGCGAGTCTTCAAAATGATTTTTAAAAGTTAGAGCAGATCCCAAAACTCATTTTTATATTTAAGATCCTCCTTTCGAAGGGGATTTAAATACTCGCTCAAAACCTGAGGGATCCGGCTCTGTGGTGTGTTTTATATTCGCAACAAGGTTGCTGTTTTGTTAAATGAATTGATTACTTACCCAACACTCGGGAAGTAAAATTCTTGGAACAAGTTAATCCATTAACAGGCATCGTCTGGGAAATATCGGTGAGTTCTCCTTTCGAACTAGATACGACTTCTTGGTGGAGCCGTATCAACAAGTTTCTACTTGGGGAAAGGGGGAACGAGCTTTACGTTTCAGAGTCATGGATTTCATCTGAACTAGGAGTGGCGTAAGTGGTCGAGTGGCGCCGGCCCAGCCTTATTATATTGGCCCAAATGGCCTGGAAGTTCCGCTAAGGCGGTCCATTCCTTTGGAGTTCAGTGTTCGGTTGACAAGTAAATCCGATAGGTTCTCCTCTACATGTAGAAAATGGTGGGGTTGCACTACTACGACTGATCATCGTAAGTGGTCTTCCTGGCGCGGCAAACTCCCGTAATGAGTTCATCATCCAATTGGATATTTCTGCAACACTACCCAGAGCACTTCGATAGAAAGGCTACAGTTGGGCGATTGTTGAGTGTTGGCAGGGTCAAGTTTTCAAAATGATGTTTGCATCAAATGAAGTATCTCATAACTTCATTTTATTTTGATGATATTTTAAAGGTTGAATCTATTCAAGTATTATCTTGTAGTCTCATCTATGTGATGAACTTTTGAACTAATTATAACTTGAACGGTGGTAGTTCAAGTAGTATTTGGAAAAGATATAAGTATATTGGAGTATCTTGTAACTTCATCTTTTAAACTTATATCTAGTAAATGATTATCTTATGCATGACAAAGATTTTCAGAAAAACTTTGAGACAAGGTTAGATATATGAAATCACCTTGCAACGGTATTTTTATACAGTTATGCACTGGAACTCTGTGTGTATTATGCATGGAAGAGGACTTCCAATATTTTGAAAAGTATATATATATATATATATACTGAATATTTTGCGACTTCATCGCATTAAGATATCAACTTGGTTCATTTCTTCTTAACCAAGACTTTCTTGAGTATTATGAGAATGCTCATATATTGTAAGTTATTATAAATATTATTTTGGTGGGCTTGCTGTGCACCCTTGCTTTCTTCTTTCATCACACAACATCAGATAGACAAGATGAACAGGACCAAGCTCCCAATTCACGAGCGGATAGGAAACGTTCCGCAGTTTCCTATAGGCGTTGATGTTGATGTCGCTGTAGCTGAGGTAGGAACTATCAATAGGCTAGGCTTTCAACTTTTGATGTATCAGATTATGTATATTTATGAATTCTAATAATGGCAAATAAATGTAAATTTATTCAGAAAACCTTTTAAGGTGTATTGGCAGATAATTTTGGAATAAAATGACTTGTGATTATTTTTGGATATTCATCTCTGAGACTATAACGTGTGGTGTGTGTGTTTATTGTGGGGTCACAGTACAGAGTAGTTGATTAATTATTAAGATTGGGTGTTATTAAGGGAAATGGAACTCGTGACAACCCGGATCCCCGACCCCGGATTTGGGGGTGTTACAGAAGTTGTATCAGAGCTAAGCGTTATAAACCTCAGAGATGATGTGACGTTAAGATAATAAGTTCACTAAGATAATAAGAACTCTTGCCAAGTTCATAGTCGGGCTCCCTAACGTAGTACTGACGGTTAAAACCCTTACGGGAACCCTTATAAATATCGTGATAGTAACATAGTTCATTCTCGTATAGGGCAGCGGGGCACCGAACCCTGAGGTTCAGGAGCATCAGCATGAGGATGTTTTATTACAAGCTGGAGATCAAATTGTGAATCCGATGGAGTACCCTAATGAGAGACCGGATGAGATTCATATTGAGAATGTTGCGGTTGAGGATGTTATTCCGGAAAGGATTGTGGCTGAGGAGGATCTCATGGAGGATCCTGATGAGAATGAAGAGAGGACCGCTGAGGAATTGATGACCGTAGTCAGGGCGACTACCAGAGCAAGAATGGCCGCGAGGGTGGCACTAGAGGATGAAGAGTTACCAAGGGCACAAAGGTTAATGAGGGCAGAAGGAGTGGGGCCTTCCACGACACCAATTATACCAGTATCAGACCCTCTTCCAGAGGTTCCTGTAGACATCCATGAGGTTCCACCAATTCTTGTTCCATCCCCGGTACAGAGCCCAGCACCTACTGAGGAAATGCCACCTTTATCTCCTGCACCATTGTCACCTGATACCGTGCTTGGTTATCCATTTGGATCTCCTGGGTCTGGGCCACCTGCACCCCATGGACTGCTAGATGCTACCACTCAGGCTTCTCTTATCGCCAATTATAATATGACTTGGGTGGCCTGTCTGAGGCCCGTAATGTTAGGAGTGATCTGTTGGATCGACTTACTGCACCGAGGATTGAGGGTGGGGTACTTCCGGCAGGATTAGCTCATAGCATGGAAAGGATTGAGGCTACCACCCGTGTTACAGCTAGAGGCCATCTTGAGGGTCAGATTGATCCAGCTCTACTTGCAACTATCCTAGACCTCATCACCGCTTTAATGGAGCAGGTTAGGGATGTCGTGCGTGCCCGCATTTCTTGATCCATAATAGTGTGCAGAGTCTGAACAATTTGACAAGAATTTCATGCAGCACCGCTTTTGGAGGATTAGCCTAAGTTATGGATGATTAGTTTTAATGACTAGATGATTATCTATGGTAGTACTTTTGGGTTATAAGCGATCAGATCAAATGATGTAATTCTCTTTAAAATGTTCAGTTATTGTACCCTCGAAAAAAAATGGTTATGTATATATTCGTTAATTTCAGTTCAGATCAGTTTGTTGCGATAAGATCACATTGTTAATTGCTCTATTAACACTTAAGAGAGTGTCATGAAGTTTATCGAACTTAAGAATTCATAATTTGCAATCGTGGAAGGACCGAACGACGGAAAGACTTAAGCAAAGTAAGTAAGACAAATATCCAGAGATTCTCAAAATTTTTCCAAGTAATATGCCCCCACAAGGAATAAGATTAGGGTTGATCACAATTCTATATATTCCATTTACGTTATACTGTGGGATATGGCTTGATTTCAAAGGATAATGTCATCATTGAGGAGGTTGCCTTAGTGGATGGTCTCAAACACAACTTGTTGAGTATCAGCCAGCTTTGTGATAAAGGCAATTCGATGACTAACAAAAGGAGCAACAAAGTGGTTCTCACTGGTGTGAGGAAAGGAAATGTGTACCTAGCTGATTTCAACTCATCTAATGCAGAATCTGGTACTTGTCTTCTTAGTAAAGCAAGTAAGGATGAAAGTTGGCTATGGCACAAGAAGCTATCCCATCTAAACTTCAAGACCATGAATGAGCTAGTAAAGAAAGAACTGGTTAGAGGCATTCCTCTAGTGGAGTTTTCTAAGGATGGATTGTGTGATGCCTGCCAAAAGGGAAAGCAGATCAAAACATCATTCAGAAAGAAACTTGATTCAACAATTGAAGAACCTTTGCAACTGCTACACATGGATTTGTTTGGACCAGTCAATGTGTTGTCCATCTCAAGGAAAAGATTTTGCCTAGTAAATGTAGATGATTTCTCAAAGTTCTCTTGGACATATTTCCTAAAGTCTAAAGATGAGGCTAGTGAAATCATCATCAATCATATAAGGCAAGTCAATAATCATCCTGATTTCAAGGTTAGAAGAATCAGGAGTGACAATGGAATTGAGTTCAAGAATTCTGTCATGAGAGCATTTTGTGAGGAAAATGGGATTCTGCATGAGTTTTCAGCAGCAAGAACTCCACAACAGAATGGAGTAGTGGAAAGGAAGAACATATCACTTATTGAAACTGCCAGGACAATGCTTGAAGAATCTAAACTGCCAACATATTTTTGGGCTGAAGCTGTAAATACTGCATGCTACACTCATAATATTTCCCCGGTTAATCAAGCAAAATGCATGACTCCCTATCAATTTTTCAAGAACAAGAAGCCAACTATAAATTTTCTTCATGTCTTTGGCTACAAATGCTATATTATGAGAAATCAAACTGATCAAAATAGAAAGTTTGATGCTAAAGCAGATGAAGGAATTTTTGTTGGATATGCTGTTGGTAAAGCATATAGAGTCTACAATCTAAGAACCAACATTGTTGTGGAATCAATACATGTTGTGTTTGATGATAAAAAGATTGAAGTACTGCAAGATGGAGACTACCATGAGAGCCTCAAATTCAACAATGTGGAGATGGTTAGTGATGACAGTGATGATGAAAGTGATCAAGAAACAGTATCAAAAGATAATGCAGAAAAATCCATTACCAATGAAGCACAAAACTCAACATCTGTCGAGTTGCATAATGCTTCATCCGTCAGGAGGTAATCTGCTTTATCCATCGGGAGACAACCAGCTTCATCCATCGGTACTCTAAATTCATCATCCGTCGGGTTATCAAGAGAAGCTGGAAATCAGAATAGATCACCTGTAGAAAGTTCCCCTTTCTCAAATCAAAGATCCACAAACTCAGGGGGAGTTTCTAATAATCAAAACTCAATGACACATCAAGACAACAATGAGGCCTCTTCATCTAGAGCTAATCTACCTCAACAAAGGAAATGGACAAAAGATCACCCATTTGAGCTCATAATTGGTGATGCTTCTTCAAGACTTCAAACCAGGAGAGCAACTCAAGAAGAATGTCTATACATCAGCTTTCTTTCCAAGGAAGAACCAAAGAAGGTAGAAGAAGCTTTGTTGGATCCTGATTGGATTTTAGCTATACAGGAGAAGCTAAACCAATTTGAAAGGAATAATGTATGGAAGCTGGTGCCCAAGCCTAAATGAAAGATTCGAATAGATACTAAATGGGTATTCAGAAACAAGATGGATGAGAATGACATAGTAGTCAGGAACAAAGCCAGCTTGGTTGCTAAGGGCTATTGTCAACAAGAAGGAATAGATTTTGATGAAACATTTGCTCCTGTTGCAAGACTTGAAGCCATCAGAATCTTCTTAGCCTATGCAGCCCATGCCAATTTCAACGTCTATCAAATGGATGTCAAAAGTGCCTTTCTGAATGGAGATTTGGAGGAGGAAGTCTATGTCAGTCAACCTCCTGGTTTTGAAGATCCAAATTTTCCAGAACATGTCTATTATCTTTTGAAAGCACTTTATGGATTAAAGCAAGCACCTACAGCCTGGTATGACACCTTATCAAAGTTCCTTTTGGAAAATAATTTCACAAGAGGTACTGTAGATAAAACTTTATTCTTTAGAAATGCAAATGGCTCTAGTATACTTGTTCAAATTTATGTAGATGACATTATTTTTGGCTCTACAGATGAGAAACTTTGCAAAAAGTTTGCCAAATTGATGCAAAGTAAGTATGAAATGAGTATGATGGGAGAACTAACTTACTTTCTTGGTTTGCAAGTTAAGCAAGTTAGTGATGGAATATTCATTAGTCAAACTAAATATATTTTTGGTCTTTTAAAGAAGTTTGATCTAATGGATTGCACATCTGCAAAAACTCCCATGGCTACTGCAACTAAACTTGAATTAAACACTACTGAAAAGTTTGTGGATATTTCAAGTTATAGGGGCATGGTTGGCTCACTTCTGTACTTAACAGCTAGTAGGCCAGATATAATGTTTGCTACATGTTTATGTGCTAGATTTCAGGATGATCCTAGAGAATCTCACTTAGTAGCTATTAAAAGAATTTTCAGATATCTCAAGGGAACACCAAAACTTGGCATTTGGTACCCTAGAGATTCTGGTTTTGATCTAACTGGTTATTCAGATACAGATTATGCAGGTTGTAGAATTGATAGATAAAGTACAACATGAACCTGTCAATTTCTAGGAAACAAGTTTGTGCCCTGGTTCAGTAAAAAGCAAAATTCTGTTTCTACTTCTACAGCTGAAGCTGAATACATTGCTGCTGGCAGTTGCTGTGCACAGATTTTATGGATGAAAAATCAATTGCTAGATTATGGTCTGCAAGTTGAAAGGATTCCTATTTTCTGTGATAACACAAGTGCAATTGCCATCACTGAAAATCCAGTACAACATTCAAGGACAAAACACATAGACATCAAGTACCACTTCATAAGGGAATATGTAATGAATGGTACTGTGGAACTACATTTTGTTCCAAGTGAGAAGCAGCTTGCAGATATTTTTACCAAACCACTGGATGAATCCACCTTTTCAAGGTTGGTAAGTGAATTAGGTATGCTCAATTATTCTTAAATCTTTATGAGATAATTTGCAAGTTGTAATGCAGCCAGAAATCTAATTGATTTTTCAGTCTTGGATGAAATTTTGGCTAAGTCAAAATTTACATCTCGAAGGATGATCTTTATCCATCGAGTTTGATCATCCGTCGGTATACAATTTGCTAATAAAAATCAATTATTTTTTTGGAATATTTTTTGACTCGACGGATAACAATTTATCCTCATCCGTCGAATTGTCTTAATCTTAGCCGTTAATTCCCTGAACATTATCCATCGAGTATACTTACAGTTTGTAAGCATAACATGACGTATAATGGGTGGAATTTTTACAGCTTATTTTTAAATGGCTATTTTAGGCAATTTTCATTGGTTACTTTATTTTACTTTATTATTTTTTAACAGTTATTTTTGAGATAGTGTAAAAGCTTATTTCATTTCCATTGCATTTCTTTTATCATTCTCAAATCAACTGCTCCAATTTCTTTCTCTTTCAAAGCACTTACTCTCTCTCTTCAAGCTATTATTCTCTAACAATGGCGCCCGTTGTCAAGATTATGTCTCAAACTGGGTTTATTTATGAGAAGAACAATTTCACTGCACTAGTAAACAAGGGGATTCAGCAATCTGGTGACTATCATAAGATGATGGACTTTGTGAAGAGTTGGAAGCTTAGTTATGCCATGCTGGAATCACCCATAATCTTTTGTGAAGTTGTTGAAGAGATGTGGACCACTGCTACATACAACTCAACAGATAAGACAATCACACTCACTATTAAAGGTAAGGAATTCTGGATCAATAGTGATGTTATAAAAGCATGTCTCATGTAATATCCCATATTTTCAAATATTAATATTATTATTATTTGGAATTATTAATGTGATTTTATGTGAATTTTGGTGAATTATCTTATAATTGGAATTGATATTTGGGTGTTTATATGTGATATTATTTGAGTATTTTAATTTTTATGTGTCGAGAATAAAATATAGATAATTGTGATATTTTTCTGGTAATTTTTGGAGTGTTATATGATTTTATAATGATTTATGGATTTATTAATTATTTTCTGAGTAATTACAAAAATTATTTTATAAAGCCGGAAATCGTCCAACCTCAACCGTTTTTGCGTTTTTACAACCCGAAACTCTTCCGAAAACTCCTTCCTAACCTAATATGGTAATTTCAGACATTTTCGGTGTTTTGACTTTTTCGATCCGGATTACGGTTTGACTCGTGCGTGGGCCGATGCAAGATTTTCGATACGATAGTTATTTTGATAAATCAATAAAACCCGTATTCTCGAGAGACGGGATATTTTTACATTATTTTCGTATATGATATTTTATGAAAAGCTCGATTTTGATAATTATCCAATTCTGGTATTAAATTGTATCGTTTTTTATAGTTACTTAGCGGCTAAGTAATCTATTTCTGGATCATTTTGTAGTTACTTAGCGGCTAAGCAACTAATTTAACGATCCAAAATGATCCAGAACGATCCAATATTCCATGAATATAAATAGCCTATTTCTTATTTCATTTGTTTCGTTTATTCATTTGCAACCAGTAAAATACCGTAAATACAGAGAAAACCGATACGTTCCTGAGAATCAATCGTATAAACGAATGCGTTATCGAACCCCGATTCGGGCGTGCAACATATCAAAACGAAGCTCTCAAAATCTCCTTTCTGAATCAATCATCAATTTCAACCCAGAAACATCAGGTAATTTTCTGTTTAATTGTTTTAATTTGAATTTATTAAGGATTTAAATATGAATTTTTCTACTTGTGGTTGTTGATATGATTTGATGGCATAGTCATGTAGATAATTTCTTCCTGGTCATTTTGGTATATTATACTTTAAATTTGGAGTTCAATAACATGCCCAAATTGTTATTTGATTATCGGAATTTGAAATTAGGGTTTTTAGAAGTATGAATGTGCTTGATAAATTTTTGGGCATTTCTGCTTTTAGGGTTATTAGCTTAATTCGTTTATACCATTAAAAAGATCGTGAAATAAGGAATCGGTTGGCATATGTGTGAAGAACAGAGGATGTGTTTGCGGAAATCGGAAAAAAACGCCGAGGTCGCCGGAATTTTAAGGTTTGGCCTGCGATTGAATTCTGGTGATAAACTGATGTGGTTGCTGTTGATTCTAGAATCCTGGTTGAATTTAGAACATGATATGATCAAGAATTCGGTTAAACGGTTAGCTTTTGGTGCAGATCGGGGCTTCGCCGGAAACTGGAAGCTCGCCGGATTCTGCAGATTTTCCGGCGAGTTCCTGGCAACCCATCTGACCCGGTGGCGACCCGTTTAGCTGTTAGCTTGACCCGGTTCGGATCCACCTCAGTCCTATTTCATTTTTGTAAAACTGTTTATGTATTTTTTTTTATAAATAATTCAAAAATCCATTATTTAATTCCAAAAATTATTATTTTAATTCTGAAAATTTATTTTAATTCAAAAATAAATCCGAATTATTTAATTAATTAATTTTAGTTGATAATTAATTATTTATTTGTCAATTAATTTAAATGTTAATTGATTAATTAATTTAATTAGTTATTAATTAATTATTATTGATTATTTAATTAGATTTAATTACTTATTCTTTATTTAAAAATTCTGAAAAATAGTTTCGAGCTTTAAAATATTATTTTAAATTATTTTCCAAGCTCGTTAATTTTTATAAAATTATTTGCGGGTGTTCGAGCCTTATTATTAAATTATTAAACGATTCGGAGACCGTTTTAATTCTGAAAAATGTTAAAAAATTCATAATAAATCAACCGTTCATCCGTTTAATACGAAACGAACGCCTATAGACTCAGAAAAATATCTCGCTTTCATTAAAAATACTTTCGAGACCCAAATACTTTTGTTTCGAAAGGTCATTTATTTTACGAATCATTCTTAGTCGATTATTGATCGAAAACTCATATTTTTGATCCGATTTCAGTTTTAAACACACCGAGTCGAATGTTTTGACGAACCGAGTCATATGTGATATGAATTTTATGATACATGAGTTATGTGCTTACGTGTTATGTGAGTTATGTGCATATGTGGATCAAGAGTCTTGTGTTTGTCTGTTATATTTATGTGTGGGCTATCGTATGGGTAGACGATAGGCTTTTGACGCGCAATTCGTCGAGCGATTATCGTTTAAGTGATTAAGTTCTATATTTTAATTATAGATGCGGATCATTCGAGTTGATCAGGACAAGACGTTGAATTAAGAATGAGATGGAATGGTATTGGATGTCTGGCTTCTAGCAATCGCAGGAGCAACATATCAGTAAAGTGTTCAAAAGAAAGATGGTGCTATTTTAAGACAGAGTGTCAGAATAGATGCGTCTTTGCGAGTGTGACTAACTACTAAACCCCAAAGGCAAGTATCCCTGTCATCACTTATTGTTCAAGTGATATTTATTTTGAAGCTTATATGCAGGTATTGCTTTCCCTATTCAGTTTGTAATAGATAAATATTTTACATATCGCTGAATTAAATGATTCTGTTTATGCAAGTATTCTTCTGCTATTCTATGTTCAGAATAGCTAAGTGATTTTACTTATCAAATTACTGGATTATAAATGTTTTGGATTTTGAGAAAGATGATTTTGTTGCGAGTATTCCTGCCCAAGTGAATGGGGGAATAAAAATTATTTAGGATGTTGATTGATTCGGCTCCTTTTTCAATAAAAAGGTTTTTAAGATTGAAATGGTTACTGGTTACTGGTTACAGCGTAGGTGATCGAGATATCGGTCCAGCTGTAATATCTTTTAAGGCTAGTTATGCCTTTTCTGGCGCCCTATAGGTACCGTATCTCTTCGGGATACGGGTAGTACCTATACTTACGGAATGGCTGCGGGATACCGGTGTTGTTTTGCGACTGATCATCGGGAACAGCATGAAATATAATTGGTTCCAATCTAAATTGATATCTAAATTTCTTTATTGTTTTGATAATCATAGAATAAATGATTTATCAACTGTCTAGTTTTGGAATAATGGTAAAATGCAGTTTTGATTCAGATTCTGATTTATGTTGATACTTACGTTGTTGCTAAATATCAAAGGTGGTATTTGTATAGTTGGATGATGTTGACTTCAGTATGGGTGTTGTGAGCATCAAAGTTCGTATTGATATCTAATTTGATATGACAGCAAAATAAGTATTAATTTGAAGAGTTCGGTTTTGAGTAAAGTTTATGATTCAATCCATAATCATTGTTTCTTGTTATTGTGGTTTACGATATTTCCGTAAACACTGTTTTACGATTTTTATTCTCGTCAAGATTCAGAGTATTGCTGAAGCATTTCGCTCGAAAATATCAAAAAGGGTTTTGAATACAGTGAGAAACAATTATCCAATTTTTAATAAATTTTTCGTTTCAGCAATTATGATTTTTAAATGATCCGCGCTATTGCAGATGTCGATTTTATATCAAAATGACCCTATATATGTCATAATGATCTTGCTGATCATTTCTTTCGCTCATACTTGCCTGTTTTTAAATTTAACCTCCAGTGAGGATTAGCTGGCGCTGTTTAGCTGCGTAATTCAAGGAAGCAAAGAAGAAGCTCTTGGAAGGTGGTTGGTCCAGGGTTTGCGGGCTAGTGTAAGTTTTATTGTGTAAAGTTGTTTATATTATATTATATTATAATTATGTTATTTTTGGGCCTAGTATACTTCTTTTCGAAGTTATACTAGGGGGTTTTGCTTTGAGTTTGGAAATTGTTGAAAAGAGTTTTAAAGAGAAACTGAAAAAAAAATATTTTGGAATTTGGGATTCTTGTTTCTAGAACTGTAACCTTAAAAGATCTTGGATCGGGTTGGGGTCATTTATGCTAAATATCTTTCGCTGGCATTTGTTTATTGATTAAACAAGTTAATTTGGATTGAGGTTTTATGGTGACGACCAAATTCTCTGACCCCGGATTTGGGGGCGTTACAGGTTGGTATCAGAGCTGAGGTTATAGTAAACTAGAAACGAGAGTGTGTAGGAGTGTGTATAGCTATGTGAGGACATTTGAGCTCATATCGAGTTCCTGTTGGACTATCGAATATAGTCCCAACGAGTAAGTTAAGATAGGCGCATTCGTTCGAGATGGTTGTGTTGAGCTGGATGGAACTCCGGGAAGCTGCAGACTTCCATGGTGGAATTTTCTGAGGCTACTACATTTCGATGACGATGAATATTATCGATACCCTTGGAACATGAAGAAGCGTCTAGAATCAGATGGCGAGTTAGCTGGAGAGTTCAAATAGAAGATAAATATTAAGACTTTGGCAATACCTTCTCTTTTTATAACTTCTTTTGTCTTCTCTCAAAAAGCGGTATCTGTTAGAGGTTATATTCACTAACACTCGTTAATCATTTTGTGCCAGAATCTTGTTTTCTGGATTTCATTTTCCTTCAGAAATATCAGCTTTGAAATCTTTCCAGTTTTATTCATTTGATTTTGGATTCTTTTAATATTCTTTTATTCTGACTGAGATGAACAAACCTAACTATAGGGGACACAAGGTATACCCGTCTGTGTGATAGGAGTTGGATGGGACGCCATCACTTGTGTGTGTTGTGATTACAAGAATGTTAACAACCTTTAGTAGTGTCTTAATTTGGACACGCAATACCAAGTTCGTTTGATCATATTGATCTCTCAGTTATTCTTTTATTTCAACAATATCTTTCTCAAATTCAGATTTTAGTTCCGTTAAGGTATCAAATTCTTTTCTTTTTGAAATTCCATGATTTTATCATTCCAAATATTCGAAGGTATGCCAATCAAGTTAAGCTGAGTTATCCTGATCAAGTCAAAGTAAGGCGATGTGATGGAATTACGAAAGACGACAGTGAATTGCAATGTTATTAAAATATCAGTGGCGTATACCAAGTCAATCTGTTTCTTTATTTCTCTCTTTATCTCTCTTTCTTTTCTTCTCTCTATGTTTCTCTCTATTCTTCTTTCTCGCAATCGGTAAAAGTGGTTCTATTGAAGAATTGTTCAAAAGGTATGTGGAAGCGACAATAATGCGGAGTGAAGCTCACGTGATAATTGTGTGGCACAAGGAATTTCAGGGTTATTAGAAATTCTGAGAAAAGTTGCGTAAGCAAGATTGGGAAGTTGGTTAGAAAACCCTTAGTGCTCTCTTCTGCTGATTCCGAGGACGGAATCCTTATAAGGGGGTAGATTGTAATATCCCATATTTTCAAATATTAATATTATTATTATTTAGAATTATTTATGTGATTTTATGTGAATTTTGGTGAATTATCTGATAATTGGAATTGATGTTTGGGTGTTTATATGTGATATTATTTGAGTATTTTAATTTTTATGTGTCCAGAATAAAATATAGATAATTGTGATATTTTTCTGGTAATTTTTGGAGTGTTATATGATTTTATAATGATTTATTAATAATTTTCTGAGTAATTACCAAAATTATTTTATAAAGCCGGGAATCGTCCAACCTCAATCGTTATTGTGTTTTTACAACCCGAAACTCTTCCAAAAACTCCTTCTGAACATAATCTGGTAATTCCGGACATTTTCCGTGTTTTGACTTTTTCGATCCGGATTACGGTTTGACTCGTGCGCGGCCCGACGCAAGATTTTCGATACGATAGTTATTTTGATAAATCAATAAAACCCGTATTCTCGAGAGACGGGATATTTTTACATTATTTTCGTATATGATATTTTATGAAAAGCTCGGTTTTGATAATTATCCAATTCTGGTATTAAATTGTATTGTTTTTATAGTTACTTAACGGTTAAGTAATCTATTTCTGGATCATTTTGTAGTTACTTAGCGGCTAAGCAACAAATTTAACGATCCAAAATGATCCAGAACGATCCAATATTCCATAAATATAAATAGCATATTTCTTATTTCATTTGTTTCGTTTATTCATTTGCAACCAGTAAAATACCGTAAATACAGAGAAAACCGATACGTTCCTGAGAATCAATTGTACAAACGAAGACGTTATCGAACTCCGATTCGGGCGTGCAGCATATCAAAACGAAGCTCTCGAAATCTCCTTTCTGAATCAATCATCAATTTCAACCCAGAAACATCAGGTAATTTTCTGTTTAATTGTTTTAATTCAAATTTATTAAGGATTTAAATATGAATATTTGTTCTTGAGCTTGTTGATATGATTTGATGGCATAATCATGTAGATAATTTCTTCCTGGTCATTTTGGTATATTATACTTTAAATTTGGAGTTCAATAACATGCCCAAATTGTTGTTTGATTATCGGAATTTGAAATTAGGGTTTTTAGAAGTATGATTGTTCTTGATTAATTTTTGGGCATTTATGCTTTTAGGGTTATTAGCTTAATTCGTTTATAACATTAAAAAAAGATCGTGAAATAACGAATCGATTGGCATATGTGTGAAGAACAGAGGATTCATGGTTTGTGGAAATCGGAAAAAAATGCAGAGGTTGCCGAAATTTTAAGGTTTGGCGGGCGATTGAATTCTGGTGATAAACTGATGGGGCTGTTGTTGATTCTAGAATCCTGGTTGAATTTAGAACATGATAGGATTAAGAATTCGGTTAAATGGTTAGCTTTTGGTGCAAATCGGGGCTTCGCCGGAAACTGGAAGCTCGCCGATTCTGCAGATTTTCCGGCGAGTTCCTGGCAACCCGTCTGACCCGGTGGCGACCCGTTTAGCTGTTAGCATGACCCGGTTTTGATCCACCTCAGTCCTATTTCATTTTTGTAAAACTGTTTCTGTATTTTATTTTTATAAATAATTCAAAAATCCATTATTTAATTTCTAAAATTTATTTTTAATTCCAAAAATCATTATTTTAATTCTGAAAATTTATTTAATTCAAAAATAAATCTGAATTATTTAATTAATTCATTTTAGTTGATAATTAGTGATTTAATTAGTCAATTAATTTAAATATTAATTGATTAATTAATTTAATTAGTTATTAATTAATTTTAATTGATTATTTAATTAGATTTAATTACTTATTCTTGATTTAAAATTTCGAACAAATAGTTTCGAGTTTGAAAATATTATTTTAAATTATTTTTCAGATCGTACTTTTTTATAAAATTATTTTCGGGTGTTGGAGCCTTATTATTTAATTATTAAATGATTCGGAGACCGTTTTAATATTGAAAATGTTTAAAAATTCATAATAAATCAACCGTTCGGTCCGTTTAATACGAAACGAACGCTACAGACTCAGAAAAATATTCCGCTTCATTTAAATACTTTCGAGACCCAAATCCTTTTGTTTCGAAAGGTTCGCTTGTTTTACGAATCATTCTGAGTCAATTACTAATCGAAAAATCATATTTTTGATCCGATTTCAGTTTTAAACACACGAGTTGTGAATGTTTTGACGAACCGAGTCATATGTTGATATGAATTATGTGATACATAAGTTATGTGCTTATGTGTTATGTGAGTTATGTGCATATGTGGAACAAGAGTCTTGTGTTTGTCTGTTATATTTATGTGTGGGCTATCGTATGGGTAGACGATAGGCTTTTGACGCGCAATTCGTCGAGCGATTATCGTTTAAGCGATTAAGTTCTATATTTTAATTATAGATGCGGATCATTCGAGTTGATCAGGACAAGACGTTGAATAAAGAATGAGATGGAATGGTATTGGATGTCTGGCTTCAGCAATCGCAGGAGCAGCATATCAGTAAAGTGTTGGAAAGAAAGATGGTGCTATAACTAAGATATAATGTCAGAATAGATGCGTCTTTGCGAGTGTGACTAAACTACTAACCCGGAAGGCAAGTATCCCTGTCATCACTTATGTGTTCAAGTGTATTTATTTTGAAGCTTATTATGCAAGTATTGCTTTCCCTATTTAGTTCGTAATAGATAAATGTTTTACATATCACTGAATTAAATGATTCTGTTTATGCAACTATTCTTCTGCTATTCTATGTTCAGAATAGCTAAGTGATTTTACTTATCAAATTACTGGATTATAAATGTTTTGGATTTTGAGAAAGATGATTTTGTTGTGAGTATTCCTGCCCAAGTGAATGGGGGAATAAAAATTATATAGGATGTTGATTTATTCGGCTCATTTTTCAATAAAAAGGTTTTTAAGATTGAAATGGTTACTCGTTACTGGTTACAGCGTAGGTGATCAAGATATCGGTCCAGCTGTAATATCTTTTAAGGCTAGTTATGCCTTTTCTGGCGCCCTATAGGTACCGTATGTCTTCGGGATACGGGTAGTACCTATACTTACGGTATGGCTGCGGGATACCGGTATTTTTTTGCGACTGATCATCGGGAACAACATGAAATATAATTGGTTCCAATATAAATTGATATCTAAATTTCTTTATTGTTTTGATAATCATATAATAAATGATTTATCAACTGTTATGTTTTGGAATAATGGTAAAATGCAGTTTTGATTCGATTTTTATTTATTCTAATACTTACGTTGTTTCTAAATATCAAAGGTGGTATT